>NW_011502589.1:0-4537 GCF_000495115.2 Populus euphratica
TAGGAAGACAAAAATTATACAATATCTTATATATGTATACTTTTTAAATTTGAGAACTCAATAAAGAGAGGAATGGTTACCAAATTTTTGCCCTATGATAGCTGCGCTAAGGATGGACAGGTCATCTTCCGATCGCTTGCTGTGAGGTGGTAATAGGCGGCCATTAGCATCCACGCATTGTTCTGGTTTGTGTCCGATTAAAAACTCTACCATTTCTGTCTCAGAAAATCCGGCAGCTGTAAACATGGGGTTTCCGAACTCATTTGGAATCGAAAGCAGCTCCGGACAACGTTCTACCAAGAGTCTTACAGCCTTGTAATTGCCATAGATGGTTGCCTCGTGAAGGGCCGTATTTCCAAATTCGTTTGTTTTCTGTTGAAGTAAACTCATTTCTGTCTGATCAGTTAAAGGTAATTCTCTTTTCTTCATGATTTCAAGTAAATCTTTAAGTGGTTTCTCTTCTTTGCTGTGTATAGCTAGATGAAGTACAGTATCCCAAGTGTCCGTAACTGGAGAGGAAAAATATTCTATATGTCCCTGATAGTAGTTAACCATTATTTCCCAGTTTTCTTCCATGGCTGCTCCATAAGTTGGTTCCACATCTCCCTGTTTTATCTCAGCTGCTCTTTACATATAATTTGTTAGAATTCATGAGAGTTTTCCTCTGAAGTTTGAAACAATCTTAGGTAGACTTAGTCTTTGTTATTGTTTCATATTAGATTCATGCTCCTTAATTTTCTGTTTTCAGTTGGTACGTAGAAGTAGTGCTAATAAAATCTGATAGTAGTTAAGACTTTTAAGTAATTTCAGTTTGGTTTTAAGCCAATAAATAGGCCTTCCCATTTGTGAAATGTATTCTGCTCTTCTTCAACTATTAAGTCTCAAATTATCTACCTCTCCCTGCAAGTTTTAGTCTTTTATTTTCTGCAGTTTTAACAATATTATTATGCAAGTAACTATTGTTAATGAACAATCTCAACTCAAAGCTAGTCAAACTGTTATGTGAAATTCTAAGAAAAATTATATCAACTCACAATACCGATCATTAATATAATGGAAAACAAAATTCGTAAGTAAAGATTCAAAGAGAACTGCAAGCATGTCATGCACGTACATACCTTTTAGTAATGGAAATGAGTTAGAGGATGATGGTAGTTTAGGAGGTAGTTTAGAGGTTTTAGTGATCAGAGATTTTAGTAAAGGTAGTTTGATAGTTAAGGTTTTTAGTTGTAGTAGTTTGGTAAAAACTTAGTTGAAGGATGTAGGATACACAAAACTTAGTTTGATAGTTTGGTAAAAGAAAGACTTAGTTTGTAGTTTAGAAATGGTTGAAGGATTCAGGATACACAAGGCAAAAACTTCGTTGATAGTAGATATAATACAAGGATAAGAATTAAAAAAAAAAGGTTTTTAAGCTTAGCATCGTTTTTGGCTTACGTTACAAGTGATGGTTGCATGACTATTTATAGCCCTCTTAACCAACCTAAATGGAACAACTTAGACAAACTTTTCACCCATAGAACTTGCTAGAATCTTAGGCAATTCACTAGAAAATTTTAGAGTTCTTTGAATTGTGGATGGGAATTCTTTCTTTCATATAACGTTCCTAGTGTTTGTATGATTTCTCTATAACTTTCGTAACTTAACTTGGCACTAACTTGTAGTATTTTCTGGAAGTGACCTCTAGAATCTTCTTTAAATGCATAAATAATTTAACACTCATCTTTAATGCACTAAACTGATACTCTAAGTTGATCTCGTAGTGCCTCAAACTTAATTCACGAAAGAGCTTTCGTGAAGATATCTGTTAATTGTTCTCAAAGAAATCATTGACTTATTAATATATAATATCGTTGCGGATCCATTAATTTCTCAAAGAAATCATTGACTTATTATTATATAATATCGTTGTAGATCCATTAATTTCTCGATATTATGTTTAGATTTATAGGACCTTACATTAAGCTTAGATTGAAAAGCACTCTTAATAGAGTCTTTCTTCGTAGTACTGAGTCTTTTCTTATGTGCTTTTAAAGAACTTATTAGTTCAGCTAGTGACAAGATTGTTAAATCTTTTGATTGTTCTACAGTAGTAACTATAGAGTCATTTTCTTGTAAGATTGATGGGAAATTTTTCAACAACCCTTTGATCAATAATATTTTCTCCTACACATCTCATTTGATTTGCAACTACTTTAATTCTTCCATGATAATCTTTAACAGTCTCAAAATCTTTCATTTTAATATTTTCTAACTCTCTTCGTGTTATTTGGAGTCTAATGGTGCATACCTCAGAATCGCCGAGAAACTCCTCCTGCAACATATCCAACGCTCCCTGTGCTGTTGAAGCTTTAGTAATCCTAAAAAAAATTGTATTAGCCAGTGATTGTTGAATCAAATAAAGTGCACTACGATGTAACTATATTATTTGATATTTTCATTTATATCTACCTAATATTTTTTTCATTTTTTATATGTAAAATACCTTGATATTCTTTGTTTTATGTTTTGAAGGTATTTTTGGATGAAGGATGCAAAAATGAGTAAACTGAAGGTAATTGGCAGATTTGATGTTCAGTCGATATTTTGTGCAGAGCCTGAGTTCTAGAGGTTGAAATGAAGTGATTCTAGTGGCATTAAAAAGCTAACATCCATATCTTTATGTAAATCTAAGGCAAGAAAAATAAAAAGAGAAAGATCATGGAAATCACATCCTGCAAAGTCGAATCTCGCATTATGCCACTATTGACCTTTGTCCATTAAAAATTCAATATCTAGAGCTATAGAAGTCCAATTGATACAAACTCAATTTGTTTTGGCTTTCTGACTCAAAGTTATATAAACGATCCAAATTTTAGCCAAAAAAGATGTCATATGAAGGAGATATTATTTTTCAAAGATGACAACTGAATTCTGCTACCAAACAAGTTTTGTGAAGAAACGAGTCTAAATTACGTTCTGAATCATCTAAACCAATATCCAAGTTTTTATATCAGTAATTTAGCTCCTCTAAGTCAGAGCTTGAAGATTTCATGCAAAGATATTTTTTCTTTTTAGGAAAAATAGTTATTGAAGTACTTAACTGTAAACTTGCTACTTAAGGGAGGGTTATTTTGTAAAATAGAGATTAGGGTTTCCTATGACATAAAAAGAATAAGAGAAGAGAAGGGGAGCAGCCACCTAAGAGGAGAAAAACACCCCACTCCTCTTAGAAACTCAAAATTATGTATTATTCCTTCTTTTTGATTAGTTGTTCAACAAACATGCAAGGCTAAACACCTTTTCTTGGTTGTAAGGACACAGAAACCTTCAGATTTCAATAACTATGAGATTTATTTTACCTTTTATTTTTAGTTTATATGATGAATATGTTTATTCTCTTATGTTTACTTTTTCTATGGTTGTTTATTTTAATTACTAGAGCGGACTCTAAGTTATTATTGTAGACAATCTTTTGCTAAGTTTGATATCAAAACCGGAGTTGTAGTATGAACTTGTGAAGCAACTGAGTTTAATAATTATAGTGGATTTATGTTATTAATCTTAGGGAGAACATTCAATCAAATCAAACATAGACTGCGAACAATTATGATTTATTGATTAATCAACTTATCTAGATCTAAAGGTTGCCATTGAATTAAATTACTAGTGCGAACACTATGGTTATTTGATGGTTAGGGTTAGTTATACGGTGGATCCGTTAACTAACCAATATTAATAAGAGATAAATATTCAGAATATAAATTAATATTTCATTTCCATGATCAGTTTTGATTTCTGTAGGTTAATATGTGCTTGCAACCAAGATTTGTTTTCTTGATAAGTTTTGATTTTAATTGATTTTGCTTGCTAGTTTAATTGCTGCAATAGTTTAGATAATCACAAACCAAACCCCCCTAATTGCATAACATATAGCATAAAAATCTTAACTAAACCTTCCTCATGGGATCGACATCTTACTTGCTTTATACTATCTTGTGTGTTTTAAGTTAGGGTAATTAATTGGGGCGACCGCGACATTGCAACAAATTTTAGTGCGTTGCCAGGGAAGTAATTTTAGTTGATTCTTGTGCTATTATTTTTATTTTCTATGATTTTTATTTTTCTTTCCTTTTCTTAAAAAAAAAGACTTGCGACGGTATTGTTCACTAGTGGCACTATTCAAAACAGATTTTTTGGTGGAATTAGGTATCAGCCTTTTGTTACCTAAAGAAAAACAATGTTCTAAACAAGACTAGTAGTAAACTACTAGCCTATTCCTTTCGAGGCAAAATTCCATTGTTTACTAACATTTTTAGGCAATTTTAGTTTTTTAGTATAGGATTTTCATATAATTTTCATTTTTTTTATCTTTTATGTGGTTGCTTTCTTTTGAGTTTTCTCAGCGATTGATACCTGTGACCCGTTCTACTAATCAAATTCAAGTGCATGTTGATCTTGAACTAGAAAACACTTTATGCAGGTTAAGAAAGGAAGCTCGCCTCAACACCATGACGGTTGCACGACAACAAACACTCAAGGAGCTTGCTGCTCCTAA
>NW_011502589.1:4776-5087 GCF_000495115.2 Populus euphratica
GTTCTATTGGAACTTGGAATGCCATGAAGAAGATTTCCCTTGAGAAGTATTTCTTAGCATCTCGAGTTGCCAACACAAGGAAAGAAATATGTGGGATTTGGCAATCTCATGGAGAGGCACTCTCTGGATATTGAGAAAGATTTGAGCAACTCTGCATTCAATGTCCTCATCATCAAATACCCGATTAGCTGCTCATTTAATATTTTTATGAAGGATTGATGCCTACTGATCATAATATTATTGATGCTGCAAGTGGAGGCGTATTGGTGGATAAGACACCCGAGGCTACACACCAATTGATCTCAAACATG
>NW_011502589.1:5187-7349 GCF_000495115.2 Populus euphratica
AAGTTAATGATCTTACTTCTCTTGTGCATTCTCTAGCTTGTGAAAATGTGCAGCAGGTGAAAGTTTGTAGCATATGCTCCTTACAAGGACATGCTTCGAATATGTGCCCAACAATGCAAGAAGATTACATTGAACAAGCTCATGCAATTGATGGAGCATTCAACGGACATCCCCAGCGTAAATATGATCCATTTTCCAACACGTACAATTCTGGATAGAGAGATCATCCAAACTTATGTTATGGGAACCCACCTCAACAAGGCAATCAAGGCCGACAGTTCCATCCCCATGGATTTTAGCCCAATAGAATTATCAAGCAAGACAGCCCCCTCCATTCACAAACTCCAATGTTATGGGGTCAGCATCCATTGATGATCTTTATGAGATGATAAAAACTTTGGCCTTTAACACTGTGATCTTGCAGCAAAATGTCATGACTTTTCAACAAGAAACAAGGTCAAGTATTCATAACTTGGAAAAGAAAATGGGGCAAGTAGCTTTAAATGTGGGGAAATTGGAAGCACAAATGAATGGAAAATTGCCCTCCTAAGCATTGAATCCAATAGAGAATGTTAGTGTGATCATGTTGCGAAGTGGGAAAGAATTTGAAGAGAAAAGGTTGAAAGAAATTGAGATGGAGGAAGAAAAAGAGATAAAAACCAAATTAAGTACAAAGAAGGAACATCCTCCTCCTCCACAAACTGAAACATTGACCAACACTCCAAAGGTAACTCCTTACTCAATGAATTCCTTTTTTAAAACAATTCCACCCTTTCTTGTGAGTTCTTCTAGGTCAAAGAAAGAAGACAAAGAAAAAGAGATTTTAGAGGTTTTAAAGAAAGTAGAACTTAACATTCCTTTGCTTGATGCTATCAAGTAAATTCCCAAGTATGCCAAATTCTTGAAGGAGTTGTGTACTACCAAGAGAGCTTTCAAATTGAAAGGTCATGAAATGGTAAGTATGGGTGAAGTTGTGTCTGCTATTGTTCAAAAGAATATGCCTTTAAAGCAAAAAGACCCAGGTGCGTTTACTATCCCATGTGTTATTGGTAATGCTAGTTTTAAAAGAGCTTTATGTGATTTAGCTACATCCATTAGTATTATGCCTAAACATGTTTATGATTCTCTTAGTCTTAAGCCTTTGAATAAAATTAGCATTGTAATACAACTTGCAGATCGTAGTTTTGTTAACCCATTTGGTGTGATAGAAGATGTCCTAGTCAAGATTGATAGTTTGGTCATTCTATATGACTTTTATATTCTTCATATGGACCATGATTCTTATGATTCATTAAACAACACTCCTATATTGTTTGGGAGACCATTCTTGAAAACTGCCAATACAAAAATTGATTGTGGTAACGATACTTTGTCTATGGAGGTAGGAGATGAAAAAATTGAATTTAATTTTCATGATGCAATGACATATCGTTATAGTAATGTTTATTCTATCACATGTTATGACCAGGTTGATAAGTGTATGCATCAAGTTTGTGATTTTGATAGCGAGGACGGATTAAGTATAACTTTGAGCTATGCTTATGATTTTACCAAGATAGAAAAGATGGAGAGGCATATATGTGTTCCTTGAAACATGTATGACTTAGAAGTTTTACAAATTGTCCTCCGTGAAGCACGAGTTATTTACCCCATCACGGATAGTGAATGGGTGGTGCCAATATTTTTGGTGCCTAAAAAGATTAGAATTATGTTAAGAGAAATACGAAATGATGCTTATGATAATGCAAGGATTTACAAAGAAAAGATTAAGAGTCTCTATGACCGAATGCTTACAAGAAAGGAGTTTCATGTTGGAGATAAAGTACTTCTTTATCATTCGCGTTTGAAACTTTTTACTGGAAAATTGCGCTCTCTCGTTGGATTGAACCTTTTGTTGTTTCTAATATTTTTCCTTATAGTGCAGTTGAAATTACAAGTTTAGAAACCAACAAAGTACTCAAGATCAATGGGCATGGTTTAAAACCTCTCTATGAAGGTTGGATGGTAGAACTCACCACTTCTGAAGAGTTAGCCAAATCAATATATGAAAAATGAACATGCCATATGTCAAGCCAATGACATAAAATAAAAGTGCTTACTGGGAGGCAACCCAACACAAAAAGAAAAAAATCAGATTTGCTTTCTTTTTCCTTATCTTTTAT
>NW_011502589.1:7746-11977 GCF_000495115.2 Populus euphratica
AATATTATATTCTTTAAGTGTGTATTCTTTCAATGATATATATCTCTAGAACTTGCTTTATATCTTATTGAGATTATATTTCATTACAAATATACATGAAAATGATACAGGCAGGAATTTTAATCACTTGAACCAAAAAGCCAACCTAAAGTATATTATCTTTAGTGAGCCCCTTTTAAACTTGTTTATCTTTTCTTTACTTTATCCATGTTGTCACACCCTCGCGGCGGAGCACGGCGTTGCGACGACCATTGATTGGTTTCAGGGTCTTTTATTTTGATTTAGTGAAAAATGGAGTCACCACTTAGTATTATGGTCACTAGGAAATCTAACTAGTCTTTCAGAGATTCTAGGGCAAGGGATTGGTTGCGTAAAGGGAAGGTGTTAGCACCCCTAGGATGCTCTATCTAAGGTAAACTACTTGGTGTTTGGTTTGTCTTATAATTGCTATGGTGTTGGTGTTTTCTAATCCCATCAGTTTTTTTTTCTAGGTTCTATTCAAACTAAATTTATTAAGATAGAAATCCAAGGAGATTCCATGTGCTTTAAAAGCTCATTTTTTCATTAGTATTTCAAGAGTTTACGACTCGTAAATCGCAAGGAGGAGGGACAAAAATTTAGAAATCTTGGGTGCTTTAAAAAATAATATTTGTTTTAGTGTTTTATACTCTCAGGGCTCGTAAATCATGCAGTAAAAAAAATTGAAATATCCTCGATTATAATCAAGGCTTCTTTCAAGGATGTGTGCAAATTTATTATTCCTAGAAAATTATTTTGGATATTTACCACTCCGGGTTTCTTTATCCAAATATTAATAGTGAATAATAACAAATGATTCTCAATAATATTTTGGATATTCATCCTTTAAGGATTTCTTTATCCAAATATTAGCGGTGAATAATAGATGAATTCCTCCTCAAATAAGATTTTTATACTTTTTTGGAATATTGGCCAATACCCTTTGGAGTTTTACAAACATGTTGTAAAATCCAGAAATGCAAAATTGTTTTTTTGTTGTGTTTAAGAAATCCATGTGAAAATATATTTTTCAAAACTTCCAATATTTTTTGTATATAAAAAAAGAAAACAAATTTTGATATATATATATATATATGCATATTTTCCACAGTTGCGTTGAAAAACCGGGTATTCTAAATACGAGGGTGGTATATATTTTTTTTTAACATAAAGAAAAATTCGGGGCGTAACATTTATAATTCAAAGAAGGTTGGTGAATACTGTTCAAGTGAATTAATTCACTTGAATAGTGTAAACTCAAAAAAAAAAAAATGCATGCTGCGGAATGAAAGGAAAAATAAACTCAAAAAAAAAAATGCATGCTGCGGAATGAAAGGAAAAACAAACTTGGGAACGGAAGCAAAGAAGCTGCAGCGATGTTGTTCGTCTGTTTTAAATATTTTCCTGCAGATCCTTTTGCAGCTAATAATAACCAGAGACTGAAAGACTCACTTGTGCCTCCTTAGCTACTGGTAGATGATGGGAGAAACAAGGATACTAAAGTTGATGTGCTAATAAATTGAACGTTCTTCTTCTCTTGCTTTTACTAGTTTCCCCGTCGCCTGCCTCTCCTTTCTCCTCTCTTTCGTTTCTTTCACAGTGACAAAAGGATGTATGGGAACCAAAGGCTTTATGGATCAAAGAACGAAGCCCCTCTGTTCCCGTGTTACCTGTGTTTTTACTAATTCCCTGCCTCTCATGTTTTTCTTCTTTCTTTTGTTGTGTTCATTTTTCTTTCTTTTCTCTATGTTTTTTCTCTTATTTTTCTACTCTCCTTTGCTGCTCCTTTTCCACTATTCTCTCCTCCCTTTCTCTTTCCCGCCCTAGGTCATTAGAGGGGCTTATATATAGTTTAACATATCTCTATTTAGAAATTAGAGGGGCTTATATATAGTCTAACATATCTCTATTTAGAAAGGATTCAGTGCATTAATTCTAGGTTGCAAATCCCTGCTAATTTGTAGTAAAAAAACGCAAAAGGAAACTGAAATATCATGATTTTGATGTCTGATTTCTTTCGTGCATTAATTCTAGGTTGCAAATCCCTGCTAATTTGTAGTAAAAAAACGCAAAAGGAAACTGAAATATCATGATTTTGATGTCTGATTTCTTTCCAGTTTTTTAGAGGATGGTGTGGCTTCTTTCTATCCTTCCATAGGGCCAGCTGCTCCCTTTGAAATGAAGCAAGAAAAACATGGATGTAGCTCCAAAAATCATACATGATGATAAAGGAAAAACAATAGGAATTTGCATTTGCAGTGAAAAAAAGGAAAGAAATTAGATGGAGGGTGCAGGAAAGAAATCAGACGTGGGAGGGGTTGTTCTTAAAATGACAATCATAAAAATAAGAGCAAAACGTTATCAGCTCCCCTATTTTCCTTTTCTGATCGAATCTCTATTCTTCAATTTCTTAATCCAGTAAAATTTCTTTCTAATTTTATCTTCAATCAACTTCCTTATTTTAGCACCTTTTCCATTTGGTCCTTGGTCCAAAAAAATATTCAAATTGGTCTGGAATTGATCTTCAAACTTTAAGCATCTTGCAATTGTGTCCCTGCAAACTTAGCAAACATCCTTCTTATGATAGAAATCCTTGCTTTCACACTAGATATTCAAACGGGCATATCTTGAGCTTCTGACATTGAAATCAAGCGATTCAAGAGCCTAAAATTATCTACATGTCTAGGACTACAACTTTGATGAGGGAGTCGAAGTGAGATAAAATGTTTTTATAGAATAGAAATTGGTAGTAATCTAGTTGGTCAAAAGGGATTTCCGGGTCTAACTAAAAAACTGATGAATGTCGAGAATCCTGATATGACTGAAAGTATGAACTAAGAACAAAAATCACAAAAACTAGGCCAAAAATAGAATATTTTTAGTGTAGAATCGGGTCAATATCCTTCTCATGGCAGAATTCTCTGCCTTCAATTTTTATAGAACAGAAATTGACAATAATCTAGTTGGTCCAAAAGGGATTTCTGGGTCTAACTCAAAAACTAACGAATGCCGAGAATCTTGATATGACTGAGAGTATGAACTAAGAACAAAAATCACAAAAACTAGGCCAAAAATAGAAATTTTTTAGTGCAGACTCGGGTAAATATCCTTCTCGTGTCAGAATTCTCTACCTTCACGTTAGATATTCAAAACTTTCATACTAGATTTCAAACATGAATATCTTGAGTTTTTTATATCAAAATCAAGTAATTCAAAATGCCAAATTCATCTACGTGTCTCAACATACAACTTTGAAGGATTTGAAGTGAGATAAAATTATTTTAGATAAACAAAATCTAGTTAGTTAAAAACGTTTTCGATCTGATAATACCAAGCATCCAAATTTGATTAAGAATCTGCCTTAAGAACAATGATCCCTAAGACCTAATAAAGGTATAGGTTAATTTTTCAACATGTCATGAGTGACAAAATATACCTAGGATGGTTAGATATTGACGAAACCAAGTCAGAATCAGAGCCTAAGTTGGAACAAAACAAACTGCAACAGCAGCAGAACCATTTTTTTTTAAAATGAAAATTCTGAGGGATTTTATTCAACCTTAAAGACCAGATAAAAAAATGAATTTAGCATTATGAAGACTCCTGATCAACCTAAGAAAAACCTGATGATCTTGGTAGTAAAGGGGAAGGATAAAAAAAAAAGCAGAAAACAGCTCAAATAGGGTTTGAAAAAATTTTTTCTTTCTCCTCCACTTTTGTCAATTTTTTAGCAAACATAAGCTACACTCCTACACTTGGTTCAAAATGGGTATACACCATTTCTAGTATGTGGGGTCCAAAATTGAGTAACAACACATGTATAAGCCTTAACTTTATATATGTTTTCCTTTTCCCCTGGCCAAGGATTAGTAGAGCATATGCTTGTGATATCTCATGGAATTATGGTTGGAAATTATGTGAAAAGACAGAAGAAGTGATGCTTGATGAAAAGATGGGCAAAATTACAAAAAAAAAAAAACAAAAAAACAATGAAATGAAAAAGAAAAGTGCTCCTTTATATTCTTAAGATTTTATGTTGAAAGAGCTTAAAATCAAAAGGAGTTAAGTGACACGACGAAAAGGTTGATGTCTTCTCCCAAGTGCAGGAGTGTCGAAGTAATAAATAACCCGGCAAGACCGGGGTCGAACCACAGGGAGGTTAATTGTAAAAATTATAAACAACAATTATAAAACAACAATAACAACAACAATA
>NW_011502589.1:14128-15968 GCF_000495115.2 Populus euphratica
TAGTAGTAGTAGTAGTAGTAGTAGTAGTAGTAGTAGTAGTAGTAGTAGTAGTAGTAGTAGTAGTAGTAGTAGTAGTAGTAGTAGTAGTAGTAGTAGTAGTAGTAGTAGTAGTAGTAGTAGTAGTAGTAGTAGTAGTAGTAGTAGTAGTAGTAGTAGTAGTAGTAGTAGTAGTAGTAGTAATAATAATAATAATAATAAAGAAAGAGAAGAAGAAGAAGATGATGAGAACTTTGAGATGGAATATTAATGTAACGATTAAACAATGATAATAACAAATGTCAAGGTTAGAGGTTCCACTAATGGTATATCAAACAAGTATAGTATAAACTCTTATTATTGAATTGGAAACCACACACAAAGGAGGTTCCAATCAGATTATATATTGTTAACATGATTACATTAGTCATCTTATTCAATTAATGCTAATACTTGTAAATCTCGTCAAGCATTCATGATTATAACTTATGTTAACAACAAATCAAGTTCCTTTCATAGCTCAGGTGTCGGTTATACCATACATTATGGGCTATGAAAGTGCCAAGCATTTGTTGTACCAAGTGTTATATAACATAAATCAAGATTAGTCATTTAACAAGCAAAGTATTAAAGAGTGAACAAGATAGCAAATATAAAACATGTTAGTATCAAACATTAAAGTCCATATTAAGTTTACATTATACTTATTCTTACACCATTAGTGTAACCTTTTCACCTTGACATAATTAACTTAGCTAGACATAATGAAAGAAAGCAAAATAGATAAACAAAATAAGAACATAAAAGTTAACTAAGTAAAGGAAAGGAAATGAAAGGCATAAACTTAATATTAATGAAAACAAAGCATAAAAAATACAAAGAGAGAAAGGAAGAGCATGATCTTGATCTGGAAATCAAGATGCCTAAATGCATGGCAAATGCCTCCTTTTATAGGCCAAAAATGGGAACTATTGATTTGATGACTAATTGATAAGTGGGTGACCAACTTTTGACTTGGTGACAATCCTTATCTTCTCTTGTCTGCCCAAAACGTCATTGATAACGTCAAAATTGGAGCCAGTTGTAAACATGAAAGTTGTAGGCAATTGTCTCAGCTTTCTTGTGTAAAAACTTCAGCTCATTTGGACTTCTAGAACTCCAGATATGGCCAAAATACCGAACAGTGCTCGGGCTGGAAGACAGATTCGGGCTTCTTTGTTGTTGCTACAATTTGGACTTGATAATGGCCTTTTTAGATCTTGGGCTCCATATGAAAGTTGTAGGCCTATGTCTTACCTTTCCATCCATATAAATTGGACCTAAATCTGAGATCTGTAGCTCCAGATATGACCCAATTACCGAATAGTGTTCCGGTTTGGATTGCACCGACATCTCTTTTCTAAGTTTGGCCATCTCTTTATCCTTGCAATTTAAGTTCTTCAAGTCATCAATCAATCCTTTCATTTATGTGATAGACCTGCATTAAAAATAGACATTTACCACAATTTATAGGTATCTTATATTATTAGATACATTCTTATAAAATATATTTTAGTTAAGGAGTTATTGATACTTCAAGTGCAAAATGATGATATAAAACCATGATAAAAATGCACTTTTAAGTACTAATCATTAAGCATTGATGATTAAAGATGAAAAATTTATGAGCTTTGATGGAATATTTTGTTTGAAGTATCATTTTTTCATAATGCTCTACTTTCTTTGGTTTGAACCTTTCCTTTTACTTTCTTTTACCTCACCTTAACCTTAGCGACATGACTAAAAGATTGATGTTTTTTCTCAAGTGCAGGAGTGTTGAAGTAATAAATAACTCGGTAAGACCGGGGTCGAACCACATGGAGGT
>NW_011502589.1:16465-18603 GCF_000495115.2 Populus euphratica
CAGGGTAAACATTTGAGGTTATTTGGACTTCTAGAACTCCAGATATGGGCCAAAAATTAAATAGTATTCGGGTTGCTGGATAGATTTGGACTTTTATTGTTGCTACAATTTGGACTTGAAAACGACCTTTTTAAATCTTTGGCTCCATAAAAGTTATAGACCTATGTCTTATCTTTTCATCCATATAAAGTATAGCTAAATCCGAGATCTACAGCTTCAGATATGATCCGATTACCGAATAGTGTTCTGGTTTGGACTACACCAACATCTCTTTTCTAAGTTTGGCCATCTCTTTGTGCTTTCAATTTCAGTTCTCAAACTCATCAATCAATCTTTTCATTTATATGATAGGCCTACATTTAAAATGAACATTTACCATAAGTTAAAAGTATCTTATATTATTAGATATGTTATTATAAAACATGCTTTAGTTAAGGAGTTATGGATACTTCCAGAGAAAAATAATGATATAAAACCTTGATAAAAATACACTTTTAAGTACTAATTACTTAACCCTATTACAACCGGAAAATAATACCTTTTGATTCATGCATGTTTGTAATATGTTAGTAATGGAGATGAGATTGAAAAACAAACCTATGGTAGAACATACTCTTTGATTGAATTTGAGAGATTTAAACACATAAACCCTAAATACATGAGTGTTGGAGTGTATATCAATGAGAGGACTTATCACTTTGGCATGACATAGATTTCATTTAAATCCTGACGATTGATTGAGTTTTGAAGTTTGCATGTGAACAAATTCATGAAAATTTATGTTTTTTTATCCTTTTTTTATTATATTCTTATTTATAATGCTTGTACTCTTGGACATTGATGGGATATTAAGAGATTGATCATAGTTATTTTCAATTTAATTTTATTTATCCTTTCTCGAGGACGAGCAAGGGCTAAGTGTGGGGGTATTTGATGTAACCATATTATTCGATAGTTTCACCCACATCTACCTAATGTTTTGTCCATGTTTTATATGTAAAATACCTTGATATTCTTTGTTTTATGTTTTGAAGGTATTTTTGGATGAAAGATGCAAAAAAGAGAAAATTAGAGGTAATTGGCAAATTTGATGTTTAGTCGATGTTTTGTGCAGCGCGTGAGCTCTAGAGGTCAAAATGAAGTGATCGTACTAGAATTAAAAAGCTAACATCCATACCTTTATTTAAATATAAGGCAAGAAAAATAAAAAGAGAAAGATCATGGAAATCACATTCTGCAAAGTTGAATATCGCATTCTGCCACTGTTAACCTTTGTCCATTCAAAATTCAATATCTAAAGCTATAAAATTCCAATTCATGCAAACTCAATTGTTTTGGCTTCTTGACTCATAGGTCTATAAAGGCTCAAAAGTGCAGCAAAAAAAGATGTCATATGAGGGAGATATGATTTTTCAAAGATGACAACTGAATTCTGGCAACAAATAGGTTTCGTGAAGAAATGAGTTCAAATTACATTCGGAAGCATCTAAACTGACATCCAAGTTTTTATATCAGCAATTTAGCTCCTCTAAGTCAGAGATTGAAGATTTCATGCACGGCTATTTCTTCTTTTTAGAAAAAATAGTTATTAAAGTACTTAAATATAAACTCGCTACTTAAGGGAAGACTATTTTGTAAAATAGAGACTAGGGTTTCCTATGACATAAAAAGAATGAGAGAAGAGAAGGGGAGCAACCATCTAAGAGGAAAAAACACCCCCCCTCCTCTAAGAAACTCAATATTATGCATTATTCCTTCTTTTTGATTAGTTGTTCAACAAACATGCAAGGCTAAACACCTTGTCATGGTTACAAGGACATAGAAACCTTCAGATTTCAAGAACTGCGAGATTTATTTTACCTTTTATTTTCAGTTTTGTCGTACCCTCCCGAGAGCTGGAACAAAAAATTGCACAAAATGAAGTCAGAATTAGGGCCTAAGTTGGAACAAAAAATTGCTGCAGCAGCAGAACTAGGGTTTTTTAGTGCCACTTTTGAGGGATTTATTCAACCTTACAGCCCATGTAAAAAAGAAATGAATTTAGCATTATAAAGAATCCTAATTAGCCTAAGAATCCTGACAATTTTGGTAGTAGTGGGGAAGGATAAAGAGAACAGGAGATGGCTGAAATAGGGTTC
>NW_011502602.1:0-18482 GCF_000495115.2 Populus euphratica
GAAAAATGCAATTGACCTCTTTTCTTGCATCAAAAACAGCCCCAATTCCAACTTCGGAAGCATCACACTCTATTTCAAATGTTTTAGCAAAGTCTGGAAGTGCTAAAACTGGAGCACTACACAACTTTTGATTAATTAGCTCAAAAGCTGATGCGAACCTCGTGATCACATGGTCACGCAACCCACACGCAAAGACGTCAATTCCTGGAAAGCCAAGTAAATCAGGTTTGACAGGAGTGTGACACAAAGATAACTTGTACCTAGGCACCAACACTATTGGAAACGGAAACCCCCACCCAACGAATATTGATTCGCGAACGAGAAGTATAAGGATGACACCACGAAGATAGTTGTTCTTCGATAAGTCATTTTGCAGTTCATTAGAGAACCATGGAAGGGAGATTATCTCACCAACACACACACACAAAGTGCGGCAAACAAGAAGTTTTATTAATCTGAATTGTCTTCCTTTACATGTTTGGTTATGCCTCTATTTATAGTGATTCTAGACTTAAAGAAACCCTAATGGACCCCCCTTAGGTGGACTTATATGTAGCCCTTTTTTTTTTGGTAAGTTGACGTATATATTAAAGGAAAATGATACAAAGATTATAAGGGGCATACCCCAGATTTACAATGAGAACAGAAATGTAAAACAACAGATGGCTACAGGCTAGCCACCGAACAGAAAACTCAAGACCTAACTTGATTAGTTAGGGAAACCAATACAACCATCTAAATATCAAATGAAGAATCTATGTTATTGACCCTCCAAGCTCGTTGGATCCTTTTATTTTCTTCTGTTGGTAGGACGTTCCTCATCAAATCAAGCTTATCACGGATGATACATTCGATCTGATGAAAGACCAAAGTCTGAGTTCTAGATATTCCAGCAAAGGTCCTTGCATTCTTTTCTTGCCAGATATGATACACTGTAGCTGCAAAACTGAGTTTACGAGAAAAATTGATGAAACTTTTGCCATGCCAAGTGACAGTAGCCCATCAATCCATTCATCCCATCCTTTTGTCATTCTTGGAATGTTGCATCTGTCACAAACATCCCACCAGATCGCTTTAGTATAGGAGCATTCAAAGAACAAGTGGTTGTGATCTTCGTTCTTGCGGAGACAGAGTGAGCATCTATTGGGACCATGTATACCACATCGATGAAGTCTATCTTGAGTTGTGAGTTTTTGTTGGACAGCCACCCATAGAAGAAACGAATGTCTTGGAACAGCATTCTTGAACCAAACAATGTCATGCCATTCAACTATTCGATCCACGAGACCCTTACAATAAACAACCTTTAGTTTGGACGAGATAAGAGGCACTCCTAAATATTTCACAGGGAGCAACCCCTCTGCAAACCCAAGAATACGAATAATTTCTTCCCTTTCAGCATTTAACACACCGCTTAAGAAGATGTCACTTTTATTTGGATTTGGATACAGACCTGATAGATCTTGAAACTTTGTGAGCACAGTTTTGATCATACGAATTGAGTTTACATCTCCTTTGCTAAAAATCATCAAGTCGTCAGCAAAACAAAGATGAGAAATGTTGTCCTTCTTGCATCTCCAGTGGAACTTGAAGTTTTGGTTGGCACTCATCTTGCAGAATAGCCCCGAAAGGATTTCCATACATAGGACAAACAAACCGAAAGGATTTCCATACAGAGGACAAACAAATATGGAGAAAGTGGATCCCCTTGTCGAAGCCCTCTCCCCCCTTGAAAATAACCTGCAAGCTCACCATTGACGTTGATAGAGAATTGACATGATGTAACACAAACCATGATCCAATCAATGACTGTTCTAGGGAATCCCATTTTTCTTAACGTAACATCAACGAAATCCCACCGAACCGAGTCATAAGCCTTCATCAGATCTACTTTCATAGCACAACGGGCAGGTCCCATAGATTTATGATAGCCTTTCATTAGTTCCTGAGACAAAAGAATGTTGTCGCTGATTCTCCGTCCAGAGATAAAAGCAGTCTGATAGGGACTAACTATTTTTTTTGGTAAGTAGATAGGGACCAACTAAGGATGGCAAAACAACTTTGATTCTCCCAACTAGAATCTTAGCGATGCATTTGTACACGGTATTGCAGCAAGATATAGGACGAAAATCTGTCAACCTCGTAGGATTGGCAACTTTAGGAATAAGGGAAATGGATGTAGCATTCATTTCTTTAAGCATTCTCCGACTCTGAAAGAAGGAGCTAACAGCATTGATTACATCCTCCCCAAAACATTATATTTATTCTCGTCTCTAACCCGAGTTTCAACTAAACCAAAAAGAGTCATCCTCTCTTGATGGAAGAGCTGACGCAATGCTGAATGCTTTATGGGATCATTCAAACCTCTAACATTCCAACATCCAATAATCATAAGAAAATAGAGAGGAGTACAAACAGCAACACAAAGATTACCTCGACGTGCCCCCAGGCGAGGAGACAGATTTCTTATTCTTCTTTGAAGAGTTTTTCGAACCCTTTTTCTTTTTCTCTAGAGAGTCTCTAGCCTTAATAGCCAACTGATTAACAGTTTCCCTTTCGGTGGAATTCAGAGTTTGTGGGCTTGTCAGGATTGGTGACGTCAACTCCTTATCAGTTCGTTCCCCATCTGTATCACCTCCCATTGCGTCAATATCTACATTCAGCTCATGACTATTAACGAAAAGAACCTGGTTCACCGTCGCACAATCAGATGTATTGGAGATGGCTAAACTTTGATCTGAAGCAGTACTTGTACCCCCCTGCTGAACCTGGTTCACGGTCGCACAATCAGATGTATTAGAGATGACTAAACTTTGATCTAAAGCAGTACATGTACCCCCCCTGCTCTTGCTTCATGTCTCCTCGTGAACTCTTCAAAACAAGAGGAGAGGTAGGATTTTCATCTTCATAACAATCAGCATTGCTCACATCTGATGCAGCCTTCTCATTCATATTACAATCAGAAATATTTGTACCAGATGTCGAACAACCATTCTCATTACAGTTACGCACTTTAGATGCCAAAGTGCCATTCTCACCACTCACAGAACCCTTATTTCGTTTAGCAACTACCTGCCATTTAGATGCCAAAGGACCATTCTCACCACTCACAGAACCCTTATTTCGTTTAGAAACTACCTGCCATTGAAACTGATTCTGCTTCTTATCCGCAGATTTAGAGTTCGCAGCTCCTACTTTCCTCTTACCTTCTACCTCCATTGTAAGATTATCACCATTATTAGTAGCACATATCGCTGTCGTGTGTCCAAAGACATTACAATTATTGCACTTCGACGGTATCCATTCATAATCAACTGAAATTGTTATGAATAACCCATTTGGACAGCGAATGTCGTATTCCTTAACCAATGTCTTCGTAGCATCAATCTCAACACAAACTCTTGTGTAGCTAAAGCCTTTGACGCAACAATGTAGTATGATCAGCATGAAGAGGAACCCCAATAGCACTCTCGCTACACATCTCAGCCGCTTAATAGTCCAATACTCGAGAGGAACATTATACAGCCTAACCCATACCGGAAATCTGACCAAATCACCTTTCAAAAATTGCATGTCCGGTTGCCAACGTTTAAGCACCAAAGGTCTGCTTGCCATGTGCCATGGAGCTCTTTCCAGCACATTAGTGGCATGATCAACAGAATCAAAAGTGAATAGGAAGAAACCATTATATGAAGATAAAACTTCTGATAGACCGTAGGAGCCCCAGATTCTTTTGGCAATAGAATTAACAACGGGATATGGTAATTTCTGACCCACAAAATGACCAACTAGGGTGGATTTCCAAAGTTCGCAGCCATCCTCAAACACATCAAGTGGAGGAGCTACTGTCACACGACCATCAGTCATAGCAGGGGGAGCAAAATGCAGATTACGAACTAGAGAAATACCAAGGTTCTTGGTACCCTCATTGTTAACAACATCAGAACCCTTCAAAGCATTTAAAAAATTCAATTTGGGGCGAAGATTTTGCTGGTCTTGTTGCTGAGACCCTACCTTCAACTCATCAACTTTAGAACCCAACACATGATTCATTTCTGAAACAACATTAGAAGCTTGGGAATTAGAGTGTTTCTTCTCTATGCTAGCTTCAGAATCAGCTTGATTAACAGTAGTAAACTGAGAAATCCTCATCCCATGGCTGTTCAACATATCTTGTAGCTCTAATCTTAATATATGTCCAGACTTGACTTCATTGTGTTGTTCATTGTTAGAGGTAACCATTGGAACAGAATCCACAGCAGAACATAAGGACATAATGGCAGCATACAAATACTAGAGATACCAAATTCTAAGAAGAGAAACTGAGTCTAAGACGTAACCTAAGCTCAGAAACAACAACAATGTAATCTCAGAAACAACAAGATTCAGATTTGTTCATGAAGGGAGAAGAGAGTTACAGAATTACGAGGCCAGTATCTTCGAGATTATTGATTGGAAAGATGATCCGTGCGGTCAAGCTATAGAGTATATTCTGATGAACAACATACTAAAAAATGGTGACGATCCAACGGCGAACAAAGAAGATCAAGCTTCAACAAAACCCAATTCACTCTGCTTCAACTAAAAATGCAGAACAGTAGAAATATTACGAGATCAATATCTCCCACCTCGTTGATTGGAATGACGATCCATTCGGTCAATGTTTCGAGAAGGCTGGAGTGAACAACATAGTAAGAAATGAGGACGATCCAACGGTGGACAGAGTAGATCTAGCTCTGATAGTTTGATCTCTAATCTCTCTCTCCAGTTCTCTCTCAAGGTTGATGTTTTCGGAATGTCAGCCAAACAACATTAAAAAAAAAAAATCCAAAAATTACTATCCTAAATATGCTAGAATCAGATTTGTCACCATTAAGAAGCCCTAAATAGACTAGAAAATCTAATCTAAAGGTAGCATGTATTCTAAAGTCTTCTTTTCTTTTGTAGCTCGGATGAATAAGTAATCCTTGTAAGAAAAGGATTCTGAAATAATTATAAATCCTTACCACACTTGGAAACTATGTTGTAGCCCATTAAACATCCTTTTAAAACTAGTATATTTCCAAAATAAGCTGCCACATCCTTTTAGGAAAAGAATCCTAGCCAAATAGGAAGTCCACAAGTCAAAAGAAGTAAATAACAAAATTCGTACAGCCTCTGTTGACCTGTATTGAGATGCCTTCCCGAACTCCGATTGACCTCAAATTGTAGCCTAGAGTAATACAATATGTCAGGAGACTCCATGTAAAATCTTAGCTCGATCCAACGACCGGATTGAGAATTATGACTATTGCCGTAGAACTGGATAATTGTACATTTTACATCAAAATCCAAATTTGACCTTGCTTGGATCGTATCAGTTCTTATATTGTTTCTTTAAGTTTTTCTCCTGCATAATGTCTAGTTAATTTAATTATGTCAAGGTGAAAAGATTTCACTAATAGTATTAGAATAAGTATAATATAAACTCAATATAGACTTCAGTGCTTATATCCTAAACAACTTGCTATTAACATGTCTTATCATTTTTATCTTATTAATTCTTAATATAGGTTAAATGGTTAATATAGATTTGTGTTGTATGACACTTGGTACATCAAATACTTGATCCTTCATAGTCTTTGGCCGACATCGTTATTATGAGAGGAATTTGATTTTGTTGTCAACATAAGTTAGCATCATGAATACTTGATAAAATTCATGATGTTATGTGAATAAAATGATTAATATGATCATGTTGATAATTAATAAAGGGTTTATACCCTACTTATCTCTAATACTATTAGTGTATCCTCTAACCTTGACGTTTGTTTTTATCATTGTGTAATCTTCACATTAATCTTACATCTCAAAGTTCTCTTTAACTCATTTCACCACCACCACCATCGTTGTTGTTGTTATTGTTGTTGTTCTTACTACTATTATTATTATTTATAATTTTTATAGTTAACTTCCCTGTGATTCGACCCCGGTCTTACCGAGTTATTTATTACTTTGACACTCATGCATTTGGGATAAGACATCAAATCTTTGATCGCGTCAGAATCCTTATCCTATTGTCTAAGAAAAACATCATTGATAACGTTAGAATTTGAACTAACCTTTCTTATGGAAATTCTAGGACATTGTCATAGTTTTCCAAGAAAAAAATTGAGGTCATTTGGACTTCTAAAATCAAGATATGGGCTGAACTCTTAACAGTGTTTGGGCTGCAGGACAGATTTAGACTTTTATATTGTTGCTAATATTTGGACTTCTAAACAGTAGAATTGAGTCTTACCTTTCGCATGAAAGTTTTAGACCCATGTCTTGGCTTTCCATCTATATAAAGCAGACGTAAATGCAAGTTCTACAGCTCCAGATATGATCCAATTACAGAATAGTGTTTAAGTTTGGACTAAACTAACATCTCTTTTCTAAGCTTCACCCTCTCTTTGTCCTTTAAATTTCTGTACTTCAACTCATTAATCAATCCTTTCATTTATGTGATAGGCCTGCATTTATGATCAACATTTACCATATCTTATGCTATTAGACTTGTTATTATAAAACATACTTTGGTTAAGGAATTATTGATATTTTAAGTGCAAAATGATGATATAAAACCTTGATAAAAATGCACTTTTAAGTACTAATTACACATCACTACCGATTCTTATACCTTTGTATTGACTTTTCAAAATGGCTTGATGTGCCCCTGGTGTCAAGCTTTGTACTTGTCTTTGTTTTCTTCATTTAGACTTGAGCATCATCATCATATCTGCAACTGTTTGAATCTTTGAATTCCTTGATGCCTTAACTTTGTTTGAGCACCTTTGATCATGAAAGATTATTTTATATATATTCTTGCAATCAAACTGCTTTTTAATCCTTGCACTTTACTTCAATTTATGATGTGTTCCTAGTTAGGGTTGATTTGTAAGAAAAACATATTAGACTCAAATGGGGGCTACAAATGATATATTTGTAGTATTGTGAAAGGATTATTAATGATGACCTTTTTTTCATTTTAAACACATGCATTTAGGATTAGTAAGCTTCTGCTTTCTCTTATTTTGGCTATGCAAAATTGTTTTTATTATAATTATAAATCATCTTCAAAGTCAGTTTGCGGTGTTTGGTTGTTTTTTTTTTTTGTTTGGTCACCTCCTCACTAGGAGATCACTTAAATTTTCAAAACTCCTTAAAAACAAATATCAATTTGACTTCAGCATTTATACTAATAACTTCATTTCCTAAAAACCTTTGTAAAAACATAAAAACAATGTCTTTTAAGTTTACAAAATCATGTAAAGGTTTTTTTTAAAAAAAAGAAAATACACTAAATAATTCTTGGCCAAAGTTTGATTTTTTTTTTAATACGCAAAATGTATCAGCATAATACTTCTTGTTGTATGCCTTATCCACTTTGTTTGGGTATAATTGGTGGTGACAGATGATTGTCAGTCTCTATTAATTGATTAGATTTAACTACTAAATAATGCAAACCTTATAAACACGTGGTCAAGTAACTCATATGCAAAGACAGCACATTCTTAAAAGCTAAGTAAATAAGTTTATAAGAGTATGACATAAAGATAACTTGTATCTAGGCAATAGTACTATTGGAAAAAAAAACCCTACCCAATAAATATTGATTCACAAACGAGAAGGATAAAGATGATGACATGAGGTCATTTGTTCTTAAATAAGTCATTTTCAGTTCTTTAGAGAAATAATGAAGGGAGAATATCTCACTAACACACACAACAAGGTGTGTCAAAGAAGTTTTTGTTAATCTCAATTTCATAGCTGACACGACCAAAAGATTGATGTCTTCTCCCAAGTGCAGGAGTGTCGAAATAATAAATAACCCGGCAAGACCGAGATTGAACTACAAGGATGTTAATTGTATAAATTATAGATAGCACCAACAACAATAACAACAGCAACAACAATAGTAGTAGTAGTAGTAGTAGTAAAAGAAGCAGAATAAGTTTATGAGAACTTTGAGATGGAAGATTAACGTAAGGATTAAACAATGATAATAAGAAATGTCAAGGTTAGAAGATCCACTAATAATATGTCAAACAAGTATAGTATAAACTCTTATTATTAAATTGGAAACCACACCCTGTTTTGGATGTGACATCGAGTGTGAAATATATTTTCCCCTTGCTGATCTACATCATCTTCTTTGATTTGCATGTTCAGCGCATGTCTTATAACCAAGGCCTCCCCCTCAACAGGATATGCAATCTCCTCATCGCTACAATCCACCAAATGTGGCATCTCTTCACTTTCAGATTCAACATCCCCATTGTCTCTTATAAGCATAACTCTTCAGTTTGGAAACTGAGATGCAATGTGCCCCTTTCCTAAACATTTAAAGCATTTAATATCTTTATCACGAGTAGGTGGAGATTCAGATTTACCTTTCCCATCTATATAAGTATCCTTTTTGGCCTTAGGTGACTCCGCCTTTGCATAAGGCTTTGGTTGGACAGCCCACTTTTAAGTCAATCTTAGAGAAAATACATGATCCATGTAACTCATCTAGCATGTCATCAGGCCTAGGATGTCGATACTTTACCGTTATGTTATTGACAGCACGACAATCAACACACATCCTCCATGTTCCATCCTTTTTAGGCACAAGTAGCACTGGCACAGCACAAGGACTCATACTCTCACGAATGTACCCCTTCATCATCAACTCATCTACTTGCCTTTGAAGCTCCTTCGTCTCCTCGGGGTTGCTTCTATAGGCTGGACGGTTAGGAATTGAAGCTCCGGGCACAAGATCAATTCGATGTTCAATCCCCCTTAATGGTGGTAATCCATTAGGGATGTCTTCAGGGAATACATCATCAAACTCCTGCATCAAAGAAACAGCCACACTAGGAATAGCAGAATCAAGATCGTTAGTGTTAAAATAAGCCTCCTTATACACAAGTAAGATCATTGGCTTATTAGTGAAAAATGAAGATCTGATTTGAGATCCTTTTGCATAAAAATTAGGTTGTTTCTTTAATTTTTCCACAATATTATCATCACACAAGCTTACTTTCTTCACTCCTCAGTTTTTATCTCCACTCTCAATCGGTTTAATTAATGATTTAGGTTTAGCCGAATCTGATGATTTTCTCTCACCATTGTCCTCACTTGAATTTTCACTCTTCCCATCCTTACATTCCTTTTTTAATTTGATTTGATCATCATATACTTGTTTCGGAGAAAGAGGTACAAGAGTGATGGTTTTATCATCCTTTACAATAGTGAATCTATTTCTAAACCCATCATGAATCGCTTTCCGATCAAACTGCCATGGACGCCCTAAAAGTAAGTGACTAGCATGCATCGAGACGACATCACATAAAATCTCATCAGAATACTTTCCAATAGCAAACGCAATCAAAACCTGCTTAGTAACCCTCACTTCACCACATTCATTCAACCATTGCAATCTATAAGGCCTAGGATCCTGTCATATATGTTGAATGATGGTTGAGTATTTTTAGTTGGTCTTTGCTTCCTTGCATTGTTGCTCAAGAATCCTTTGTAATTTTTTACAGGGATGCCATCGCTTGAGAGGAAGGAGAGCTGGTTCATCTCTATACCTTGATGTACATATTGTGGTGGGTTGTTCTTCTGAATGTCAAGTTGTTTGATGCTTTTGTGGTACAATTCGAAGTTTAGTTGAAAAACTGAATTTATGTTAAGACAATTGACCTTGTGGTTTCCCTCTTGATTTATACTTGCAGGTTGATCCTTTTCTTAGTGTTAGTGCTGCTCATGAAATCGGTGAAAATGTTCGCCAGGAAATTCACAACTCCCATCCAGGAATAGCTGAAGTTTTTATACACATAGGTATGATACTTGATTCTATCATCTGCCATAAATGGTCGAGAGAGAGGGTAACACAATGGATGACATCTTTTGGATAATTATTATTTGACTTAAAAGCCTTCGAAATCTAATTGGGTAGTCCCAACAAGGAGTGTCAGTTGGATCCTGTTTATTTTAGTTGTTAATCCAAAGTTCCAAACCCTTGATTTTCTGTTTGCCTTCTAATTTCTTGGTCAACATGGTCTATCAAATGATTCAATGTCTAACCATCTTTCTTATGTCCTTATTTTGCTTTCCAGATTAAGTGTCATTACCGTTTGTCTAACAATTCACCATATGTGATCACCTTTTCCCTTTACATATATACAATTGACTCTACAGTTGTGTCCTATTACATTTTCTAATGTGCTTGCAGATCCCGCATATTTATGTATTTCTCCTACTACGATGGATCAAGAAGAAAATTTAAATGGAAAAGGGAATCAGAATAAAAAGATTTCTTTGGATGACAAAGACATTGAATTGATTGTTTCTGGCGTTTTCTCATCAAAGATCCCGGAGGTATTTGTCTCATTTTATTGTTTTAACCTTTTCTTTCTTTCAATCTATAAGAGGTTTTAATGGATTTCAGAAAATAGAGGTTGAGCGTATAACCCGCCACCTGATGCAAGGCAATATATTACTCCAAATTGAAATTTCCATGCGCCCTAGCATCTTGATTAGGTATGTAAGCCAGCCTTTTGATGTTCTTGATCATCATGCTGTGCTGTGTTTGATATTTTTCCTTGCGGCATCATAGGGACGCCATGGAACTGGCAGGAGAAGCAGAAAAGGAAATCTTAAAGGCATCCTCTAGTATCATTCAAGTTGGTTTTCTGCTAAGATTAGGGAGTCCCATCCCCAAGTTTGTCAATGAATAGTTGGGATGCCTCAGGGACGGAAGCTCATCCACTGATCTGCATGTTTGTATTTTAGAACAGTGCATTTGTTGGATTTTGTATACATAGTCCCTAACCCTGAAAGCGGAATTGTCTAATTGCTTATGAGAGGTACCATACAAAGACCGCTAGGAGTAACCCCATAACATTCTATAAAATAAAACAGCAGGATGGAATTGCATATCATTGGAAGCCATGATATCTGAAGAAACCCTTGTTAAAAAAAATAAAAATTCACGCCTTTCTCGCTTTGTCACCTATTCTAATTTATAAATTTTGTTTTCAATTATCTATTATAATTTATTTGGTGTTCTTCTGTACTGGGTCAAGAACATAATTCGGAGGATAATTATCCATCATGATTCTTTAAGTTCCTCAGTGATTATTAAACAAATTAATTGGTAAAATTTGTCAATTTATCTTTAATTGAAAATCTAAGTTAAACATAAATGCTTACACAAGGTTACTGGGCCGCTTCAATAAATTAAAAAATTACCTCGGTCACATTATAATTAGCTTAGGTCACATTATAATTACTTAGTTCATTAATACGAGTCATAAGTCATACAGCATACATGTAATATTCTCTTCAATGTTTTACCATATTTTCAACCATCACTAATACAATCTTTTATAATTTAATGACCACCTATAATCTGTCTTAGAACATTTCTTGTTCATCAACCACACACACATGCATAACAGAAGAACATAAACGGCATAAACATATAATATAATTGTGCATAAGTGTCAATTTTTATAACTACTTAAACATACAAAGTATCACAATAAAAGACCCATCTTAATGAAATGCTCCTTGTATGCCTTGAGAGGCAATCCTTTTTGATCAATGGGTCAACAATCATAGAAGTGCAACTAATGTTTTTAATTGAAACTAATGGTTTCTAGACCCTCTCTAGCAACCAAATATTTCGAATTTATATGTTATGTACCATTAGAATGCTTTCAATTCTTAAAGAAAAAAAATTGCTATGATATTATCACAATATATCTTTAATGGTTGGATAATTGAGTCCTTATCAATTTTGTTCTATTTAATATTTTATTTTTTTTATTGGAATGATAAATTTTAATTCCAAAATAGTTTATCATTACATTTCATGATCATGCAATATGTGTGTATGATTCAAAATATTAATTCAATATACATTATTGATATATGATTTATGCTTGAGATTGTGTTAGAGTTGTTCCCTTTAACTTTTCAAAAATATCTTACTTTCTGTAATTTGTTAAAATTTGCAATGTGTTTTCCCACAATTATTTACAGGTATAATCCAATCACCAAAGCCATGAGCCAACTAATAGAAACCTCCAAATAATATTCCAATAGTCCATAAATTGAAACAGATTAAACAAAGAACAAGAAGGTATTTTAGCAATGCAATCCTAGCACTCTTGTTTACTCGAAGATAAATAGATTCAATCATATAGAAACAAATAGAAAGTTCAAAGTGAAGATTAAAATGAATAATTTAATAAAGTATAAAGTAGCAGACAAAAAAGGCTAACGTGCAGATTGTGAAGCTTTACAAAATGATTTGCATAATAAAAATTAAACATACATGTAACCCCATCACTGGAACCATCCTATAATTTGCCTGCAATAAAAAAGAAACAAACAAAACAACAAAATTCTAACCCATTTATAATTCAAATACGAAACTCATAAAGGAGAAATAATTAAGCATAAATAAAACTGCAAACATAGAAAGATAACAGATTCAAAAGAGGATGAAAAAGAACAAGTAAACACAAGGGAAAGAAAAGGAAATTAAATATACCAACCATGATGCTGCGTCAAGAAAGCTTTAGCTGCAATATGCAAAACCTGTTTTTATAGATAAATTCAAATAAAAGAAATTATAAAAAATAACAAAAGCCATGATAAGTAAAATTTGTAAACCTCCAGTTTTAAATTGATAAAATAGTACAGTAAACATCATTATAAATTGAATAAATTCTAACAAGATAATATATTATTAAAAGAAAATTCATGAATTGGGAAAAAACCTTTAGAGAAAAATATAATGGAACTCCAAGTAAATGAAAATATAAATTTACTCATGCATAATATTGATTGTCTGTATAAACCCTCCATTTACCTGCATAAATGATTTTATAATTATACAAAAACAACCCCACCTCCCTTTTTCTTATAAGCTGGTCCAAAATTCCAGCAGCAAAAAGGGTAGAGGCAACGTTTCTTTTCATTTATTTTTCTTCTTCTTTTTATTTTTCTTCTTAATTCTTGGAGACAGAATGAGTTAGGAAGAAATTGATTCTAATAAGAGGTTAGAACTTAGAGAGATAATCAAACATTATTTGGAGAAGGAAGAAGGCTCTAATGATAACTTGCAAAGTAAACTATTAATTGAGTTGAATTTGTGTAAGAAAGATGTTTTCTATGATTATTTTTCTTGTTTTGGTGATTTGGTGATGAGGGGATGAACCCCCCCCCCCCCCCCCAAAAATAAAATTCTGTATTTTTTATGGAAATAATTGTTTTGATGAATTGTTGCTTGATGGGTATATTAATAGTGAAAATAACAACCACAATTGAAGAAAAAAGTTGATTTTTTTTTTTATAAATTCTTGTGTCTTTATCGTCAGCCATGAGAGAAATTAAGGGAGATGAAAACCTTGCTTAAAATTTTGTGGTACTATATATTTATTAAATGTGTAGATAGGAGTAATTGTATTTAGAAAAGATTTTTGATGAGATAAGAGAATTTCATGTTGTATGTGTTGTCAGTAAACTTCTAAATCGAGAGGGAGGGGTGATGGTGTTTGTAAGTATTGGGAAACAATCATGAAAATATGATTAATAGGTTTAAGAGTTGCCATAAAGTATTATAGTTATTACCAAGCTTAATGGTTTGTGAAATTTTGAATAAAGATACTAGTTGTGCACGAGAAAGACGCATTACTCTTAGTATACACTATCTATAATAAACTGCATTGTTAATTGATTATTTTTTCATCTATGATAAACTGCATTGTTAATTGATTATTTTTTCTAAGGTTCGTGTTTCTATTCATTGGTCTGTTTTAGGTTTAAAAAAAGTTTTTCTTAACAAGAAAGTCCTTCTCTTATCAAGTTAAAACCTAATCATTATAAGACTAAAAAATTAACGGTGTTTTTGAAATTTTAGCCAGATCCTAATACATAATCACAAACTTGTTATGATACCCATTACTTTATTTTTCTTTGTATTTTTCAAAATATGATAAAAATACACTTTTTTTTAAAAAAATATGCATGAATATTTTTTAGAATTTGGCTGAATGCAATTTAAAATAAAATTATATTTTTGAAAGCAAGATTTTTTTTTTTGTGAATGGAAACTAATTTATTTAATACCATAAAAGCACCTCATGTGTGGTCATAATTTCAAATATTTAATATGAAACAATAAAAAAGAAACAGAACTCCAAATTAATTGCAAAATAAATCCTTATATGTTAATTAGAAATTGACTAAGACCATGTCTGGAAAAAACACTACAAAAAAGAAAAAAGAAAAATGAGGCTTGAAATTTTTATTGGGACGTGTTTACCAAACAAACATTATAGACCCAAAAAAATGCATTTTTTTTTGAAAAATTAATGTAAAGCCAAACATGGCCTTAAGCTTTTCAAAGACTTAGCTCTGCCATGCAGGCTGGAATCTCTAATTAAAACCATAGTTATAAGACTCGACCTAGGGGTTTACCCCACTAAGGAGCCTTTACATAAATACATGTGATATTTCTATATGATTTTTTCATGTGAGTTAGTTTAGTGTACATGTCTTATGACAAACACCTATATATTAGTTCTAAGTATCCCTTATACCTCAGCTTATGAGAACAACAACTTACTTTCATAAAAAAAAAAATCACACAATATATATTAGTTTTTATGACTTTAAAAAATATATAGTATTAAGAGAGCATTGACCTGTAACATTTAAAAACAATACTTTAATGTAATAAGAATCCCATAATTATAACATCTTTATAATTTTCTTTGCAAAATGTTTTTGTTCTATGGACTTTATCTTTACTTTAGATTAATTTATCAAATATTAAACTGATAAATTAAATATTAATGAATATTAAAGATAAATAATGTCTTTATTTAATAAAGTTAAATATGTTCCACATGAATAAAATAGTGTCATATGTAACCAATTGATTGGCTACTTGTCATATAAATTAACAATCTCTTCCACTAAAGCCAATCTAATACCATATCTCTCCATATAATGATTATGTATATGCTGGGACAGTGTTTTAGTGAGAAGATCTGCGAGATTCCCTTCAGTGGATACTTGCTCTGTTTTATATTTTATATTTTTATGATTTCTCTAATAAGATAAAATCACCACCGAGGTACATTTTTGGATCTTTGATGAGATCTTAGTTCCTTTGCTTATGTAATGGCTACATTGTTGTCACAATTCAAGATTACTGGATCAATAATGCTAGGAACCACATCAAGTTCAGTAATGAATTTCTTGATCCAAACAATCTCTTTTATCACCTTGAACACAGATATGCATTCCTCTTCAATTATAGATACTGTTGTGGTTTCTTGTTTAGAACTCACAACACCTCTATTTAAAGTAAAAACATATATCATGACTGAGATTTGTTATCATCAATATCTAATTAAAAACTAGCATCTAAATAACCATAAACTTTTAGTTCATTTCCTCCAAAGACTAGGAAAACATTCTTAGTCCTTAAGTATTTAAGAATATGTTTAACTATTTTCTAATGACTATTACCAGGATTAGATTGATATCTATTTTTTATACTCAAGGTATAAGATATATTTAGTTTAGTACATAACATATAGAGAATGAATAATATAACTGAAGCATAGGTAATCATTTCCATTTTATCTCTCTCAGTTTGTGTTTTAGGATATATGTCTTTGGAGAGACAGATCTTATATGAAATCGGTAAGTTTCCTCTTTTAAATTCTTCCATGCTAAACCATTTTAGCATCTTGTTTATGTAAGTAGATTGAGACAATCCAAGTAGTTTTTTATATCTATCCCTTCAGATCTTAATTCCTATTATATAGGTTGATTCTCGTATATCCTTTTTAGAGAAATTCTTAGACAATCAAATATTTACTGATTGAAGTAAAGGAAAGTCATTTCCTATTAGTAATATGTCATTTACATATAAGATTAAGAAAACAACATCATTCTCACTAACTTTTTTGTAAACACAAGGTTCATCCATATTTTTGATGAAATCAAACTATTTGATTGCCTTATCAAAACAAATATTTTGACGTGACTAAAAGATTGATGTTTTCTCCTAAGTGTAGAAGTGTCAAAGTAATATATAACCCAGCAAGACCGGCATCAAACCATAGAGAGGTTAACTTTATAAACTACAAATAAAGAAATAGATAATAAGAGAAAAGGATTGAAAAGTATTATAAAAAATATAAAAATGGAAAGCAATAGCATAATCTTGATCTGGAAACCAAGATGCCTAAATGCATGGTAAATGCCTTCTTTTATAGGCTAAAATTAGAAATTATTGATTTGATGACTAATTGATGAGTGGGAGGCCAACTCTTGACTTGGTGACAATCCTTATCTTCTCTTATCTATTCAAAACATCATTGATAATGTTAAAATTTAAACCAGACCTCATATAAAAGTTTTAGGAAATTGTCTGAGCTTTTTTTTTTTTGAAATTTGAGATCATTTGGACTTCTAGAACTCAAGATATGGGTTGAACACTAAACAGTGTCTAGGTTGCAGGATAGATTCAGATTTTTTCATTATTACTACAATTTGGACTTGAAAATGGTCTTTTTAAAATAGACCTCCATATGACAGTTGTAGGCCTATGTCTTACCTTTCCATCTATATAAAGTAGACCTAAATTCGAGATCCACAGCTCTAGATATGGCCCGATTATCAAATAGTATTCCAGTTTGGACAGCACCAACATCTCTTTTCTAAGTTTGGCCATCTCTTTGTACTTTCAATTTTAGTTCTTAAACTCATCAATCAATCCTTTTATTTATGTGATAGGCCTGCATTTAAGACAAACATTCACCATAAATTAAAGGTATCTTATATTATTAGATATGCTATTATAAAACATGTTTTAGTTAAGGAGTTATTGATACTTCAAGTGCAAAATGATGATATAAAACCTTGATAAAAATACACTTTTAAATACTAATCAAAGCATTTACCATGCATTTAGGCATCTTGGTTTTCAAATCAAGATCATGCACTTACTCTCTCTTTATTGTAATACTTAAGTTTTACTTATATTAATCTCTTGTTTATACTTCTCATTTCATTTTCTTTACTTAGTTAACTTTCATCTTATTTATGTTCTTATCTTGTTTGAAAAGATTACACTAATAGTGTAAGAATAAGTATAGTGTAAACTCAATATGGACTTTAATGTTTGATACTAAAATATTTTGTATTTGTTATCTTGTTCACAAAAATAAAAGAAATTTAGATGTGGACTATAAACATTAAATGAAGACAACTTTTTGGATGGAGCTATTGATAAAAATGAAATGAGTCTATCATATATGCAGGGGCTATAGATTGAAAAGTATTAAGTCACCTGCATAAGCGAGGAATATGGATTAAAAGATATTGAGCTAACCATATGAGCAAGGGTTACTTTAAGAATTAAACCAACTGTAATAGTGAGATTATTTGTGCTTAAACTAATTGTAATGACAAGATTATTTATGAAACTTAAATCAACCATAATGATAGGATTATTGATGAAATTTAATTTGACCTTGATAGTCAAGTTAATATGTGAAATTTAAACCAACCACAATAATGAACTTGTTATACTAAATATTAATCTAGCTATAACAATATAGGATTATCATGTATTGAAGTATGAGTTACAAGAATTTTAAAAATAATTGAAAATTATGAATAATATAGATGTGCCATGTTGCTCATAAGGAATATATGAATGTGTCATAAATGGACATAAAAAGTATTTAAAATTGAAAAATTTATGAATGAGCCATAAATGGGCATAAAGCATTTTGAGAATGAAAGATATATGAATGTGCCATAAATGGACATAACAAATATTTAAGATTAAAAAATATATGAATGTACTATAAATGGGCATAAGAAATACTTAGGATGAAAAAAGTATATGAATGAGTCGTAAATAGGCATAAAAAGTACTTAAGATTGAAAAATACATCAATGATCTATAAATAGGCACAAAGCATTTTAAGAATGAAATATATATGAATGAGCCATGAATGAACGGAAAGGATATTAAGATTGAAAAATATATGGATGAGCTATAATTGATATGATAGATTATTGAAAATTGACATTGATGAATTCTTAATTAAATTAATTATGATCGAAGGGTATGGTAAGAAGTAATGAACCCTAAATTGGTTGGACCATGAATGAGAAGTATTTAGGATGATTTTATAAAGGTGGTTAGATTAAAACACTAATATGGATGATTGTGATGTTACCGTGACTTTGACAATTCAAAACATAAATGATGAATACAACATGAGTGAAGAAATATAATTTCAATTAAGAAGTTATCAGGGATATGATGACAATAATTCAATGAGTATAATAAAAAAAATGAGAGTTAGTTAGAAAATATATTAAATCAAAAAGTTGACATAGAATTGACATGTTTATAAATGTGTTAA
>NW_011502593.1:0-126 GCF_000495115.2 Populus euphratica
CATTTTGCAAAACTTGTGAAAATTATCGAAAAGTTAATACTGGTCAAAAAGTTTTGTTTTATAATTCTCAACTCTATGAATTTCCTAGAGAGCTAAGATCAAGATGGAGCAATCCTTATGGGGCCT
>NW_011502593.1:203-2986 GCF_000495115.2 Populus euphratica
CTTATGATATTGAGAATCCAAAGAATGGTAATGTTTTCAAGGTCAATGGACATCGTTTGAAAGCTTACTTTGATAATTTTCCTAGTGAAAATGAATCAGCTGGTTTGAATGATCTTGTAGATAAAGGTTGATTATTTTGTTTCTTTCACATTATTTTTGTGTTTTCTTAGTGAATTTTTCTAGTTTCTCTCACCCCGGTCAAATGGTGGACATCGGTACTCCGTAACTTAAGTTGGTTCTTTCAGTTTCCTATAATAACTGATATCTGTGCATATATTTGTGTAATTCTTTGCTCTTTCACCTTTCTTTAAATCTCTCTTGCAATTCTCATTTGAAAATGGACACCACTCTTGAAAGATTGAAAAAGGATTTTCCCACAAAAATTTATCGTGCTAGATGCGCAAGATTGAGGTTATTAATGAATCATGAAATTTCTAAAGATATTTGTTGACTCATTAAAGCAAAGGTTTGATTATTAGGTGAGTCCTCCAATTTTTTCATTTCACACATGCCTGAAATAGGTAAAAGTACTTTTGCAAAGAAACGACGTGCAAAACGACTCAAAGTCTGTCACAGATAGAACAGGTAAAAGCACTTTTGCAAAGAAACGTCGTGCAAAACGACTGAAACTCTGTCATCGATGTGCTAGATAGACTTGTAATGCACAATATCGTTCTTTAGGAATGATATCTATAAACCGTGAAGATAAAATACAATTCATTAAGGATGGCCTGAGTAAGGAGTCTTTAGATAATCTTCTATTGACTCTTGACACGCTTTCTAGTGGAGATGTGCATCGTGTAATTTATGATTTATGGCCACTATTTCATAAAGAACATGATCGACTTACTCTTGGGAATCTGACTAAAAAAGACCCTGTTTGCCAGTTTTTAAGAAAACTGGATGGGAAGCCTATCCCCGACCCATAGAGGGCGTTTAAGCCGTTCTTGGACGTAAAACCAAGGGAAGATGTGAGCCACAATCACAACTACCTGTACATACACATGTTTAGATAGAAGCCTATCCCCGACCCATAGAGGGCGTTTAAGCCGTTCTTGGACGTAAAACCAAGGGAAGATGTGAGCCACAATCACAACTACCTATACATACATATGCTTTTTCAAAAATAAATAAATAAAGAGAGAGAGAGAGAGAGAGTGTGTGAGACTCCAGCTGGCCTACATATAGGTGGTATAATTGCCCTTTTTATTTCCCATCTATAAAATCTTATCTTCCTTCCCTTCATTTCCACTCAACCCATACATTCATCAAATATAGAAGTGTGTAGAAATGGCAAGTTCCTCAAGTCATCAAATAAAAAGTATTTGTGTTTTCGGTGGATCTAGTCCTAGGAAAGAAAAGGAGTTTTTAGAATCAGCAAATCATCTTGGCCAGGTGCTAGCTGAGAGAAAGATTCATTTAGTGTATGAGGGAGGCAGTCTAGGGTTAATGGGAGGTGTGTTAATAGTTGCATTTTTAAGAGGTAGTCAAGTTTTGGGGGTCGTCCCCGAAGCTTTAACACAAGGGGACATCCTTAGAAAAATAATTGGAGAGGAACTATAGGTCTCCACAATGTCAACTCGAATGAATGCAATGTTTAACCATGCTGATGCTTTCATTGCTTTGCCAGGTGGTCTAGGCGCATTGGAAGAGATCTTTCACGAATGAATGCAATGTTTAACCATGCTGATGCTTTCATTGCTTTACCAGGTGGTCTAGGCACATTGGAAGAGATCTTTCATATTTCCTCTTGGGCCCAACTGCACATTCATCATAAACTCATAGGTTTGTTAAATGTTAATGGTTATTATGATAAGTTGTTGTCTTTTCTTGATCATGCTGTGGAACATGAATTTCTAACATCTTCTGCACGACAAATCATAATCTCTACTGCTACTGCTGAACAATTTATTGACCAACTACAATCTTTCATCCCTGTAATTCATCCTTCCATGAGTCGTATAAATTGGTCAACTAAGGAAAGCCGTAAAAAGCTTAGATTGGATTTGAGCCTTCATTTGTGAATTTTTGTGTCTTTTGGTTTTATTATTGTGTTTTGTTGTTTTTATATTTGTTTTAGTGTGTTTCAGGTTTGTTAGTGTTTGTTATTTCAGGTGATATCTTTTATACTCTATCTTTCTACCTTAGAACATTAAGGACAATATCTCGTTTTGGTTGGGGGGAGAGGGTAGTAGCTAAAAAAAAAAACTAACTGTGTTTTCTATTTCATAAAGCATATGCAAAATTATTGTTACTATGATGACAGAGTAAAAGAGATCTTTTTATGACTCTTGAGACGCATCTTAATAACCATTCTTAATAAGGTCTATCATAATACTTCTTGAAATATTCATATTGACAAACTCTCGCATTGTTATCACTTAATTCTGCTCATATACTTATTTAACATGTATTTTTAAACCTTAATTCACACACACACACAAACTCTCGTATTGTTACCACTTAATTCTGCTCATATACTTATTTAACATGTATTTTTTAAACCTTAATTTACACACACACACTTTAACATATGATTGTGGGTTGCATATTGGATTATTACATTATTTATGTTCTTTTGTTAAAGGTAACAACTAAGGGAAAGGGATAGTATATAATTAAAAAAAACGAAAAAAAGAACAAAAAAAGAAAAAAAATGATGATAATAAAAATGTAGATAAGTTTGATTTCGTAGCCTCCCTAACCTAAGCAATTAAGCCTGAATAGGTGTTTTAACACCTAATACCCTAAAGTCAACTGACTTGGGAGCTATTGGCCCAACG
>NW_011502593.1:3134-18559 GCF_000495115.2 Populus euphratica
GACCCGAGTTACTAAGCTTGTAGGGGTGTCTCAACACCTAATGCGCTAAGACCAACTGGTCTGGGAGTCATTAGCCGAAAGCTCGTTACATGGGTTAAAGATGTATGGTGTTTTAAGTTATATGTATATATATTTGAAAAAAAAGAAAAAAATAATAATCCCAACCCAAGGAAGTTAACCTTAAACATTAGAACAACAATTTTGTTTTCTTCCAAGAAAAGCCCCATAATTATGTGTTGATATATTGAATACAAAAGAAAGGTTTATTAATATCTTATTAAGAGATATTAAGTAGATATATAAATTTAATGAGAGTTTGTTTATCTGGATAGATTAATGGAAGTTGAATGAGGAATACCTTGCTTTGTGGAATTTGCAAATTATTTTTCTATTTTAACGCTTTTATTACTAGAGACTAGTAATAAGCTGGTTGGGGGGTGTGATTAGTACTTAAAAGTGCATTTTTATCATGGTTTTATATCATCATTTTGCACTTGAAGTATCAATAACTCCTTAACTAAAATATGTTTTATAAGAATGTATAAGGTTTTATATCATCATTTTGTACTCATACTGCACTTGGGAGAAGATATCAATCTGTTAGTCGTGTCATACTCATACTGCTTGACAAAAACATCCATCAGATCTTTCCATCTCTGGATCTTTGTGCTATCCAATCTTATATACCAGCTTAATATTGCCCTACTTAAGTTATCTTGAAAAAAATGCATTAGTAGTTTTCAATCATGTACTACTTCTGCCATTTTATTGCAATAGGACTTGAGATAAGTCATAAGACATTATGTTCCATTATATTTGATGAATTCAGGAACATAAAACTTCTTCGGGACAATCACATGTAGAAGCAAACATATTTTTACTACCTGTACTAGATCATACAAGTCTACCCCTTTGATGAATCTAATTCTAGCTTCTAACGCCTCCATCTTATCTTAATCATTGCTATCATATGACTTGGCCTTATAGGACTCATTGGCAAATGCATCCATGCCTATCGGGGCTAGTGCTAGTATCATTGATTGCACCAATGCTAGATTATATTGAGACATTTGACCTTGTTAATTCATTTTTTCTTTGGGATGAGCTATTGTTGGAATCTGATTAAAGGTGATTAGTTCGTTAGAAGAACCTTCACTAAAGGTATTTATTGGTGTTTGCTTGAGTAAGTTAGTGAGGCGAGTCACACTTGTCTTTAGAGACTCCAACTCTTCTTGAAAATGGGTGTCACGGTGAATGCGCTCTTCATCTTTTATGTTTCTTGCTCGAAGTTGGGTATTGTAGACTCTTTGGGGACCTGTATTTCAACCTGCTATGGTATGTATATTATTTACAATGAATTGACGTATGCAACTATATATACATATGTATTAGTTATGGATGGGCTATATTAGGGAGTTTATACTTTATGGATAGGGTCTAGCCATTACATGATGGGTAAGTGACATGACTAAAAGATTAATGTCTTCTCCCAAATGCAAGAGTGTCGAAGTAATAAATAACCTGGCAAGACCAGGGTCGAACCATAGGGAGGTTGATTGTACAAATTATAAACAACAATTATAAACAATAATAATAGTAACAATAACAACAACAACAACAATAATAATAATAATAATAATAGTACTAATAGTAATCATAGTAATAATAATAATAATAATAATAATAATAATAAAGAAAAAGAAGGAGAAGAAGAAGAAGAAGATGAGAACTTTGAATGGAATATTAATGTAAGGATTAAATAATGATAATAACAAATGTCAAGGTTAGAGGTTCCACTAATGGTATGTCAAACAAGTATAGTATAAACTCTTATTATTCAATTGGAAACCACACACAAAGGAGTTTCCAATCAGATTATAGATTGTTAATATGATTACATTAGTCATCTTATTCGATTAATGCTAATACTTGTAAATCTCATCAAGCATTCATGATTATAACTTATGTTAATAACAAATCAAGTTCCTTTCATAACTCAGGTGTCGGTTATACCATACAGTATGGGCTATGAAAGTGTCAAGCATTTGTTGTACAAAGTGTTATACAACATAAATCAAGATTACTCATTTAACAAGCAAAGTATTAAAGAGTGAACAAGATAACAAATACAAAATATGTTAGTATCAAACATTAAAGTCCATATTAAGTTTACACTATACTTATTCTTACACCATTAGTATAACCTTTTCACCTTGACATAATAAACTTAGCTAAACATAATAAAAGAAAGAAAAATAAATAAACAAAATAAGAACATAAATAAGATAAGTAAATGAAAAGAAATGAAAGGCATAAACTTGATATTAATGAAAGCAAAGCATAAAAATTACAAAAAATACAAAGAGAGAAAGAAAGAGCATGATCTTGATCTGGAAACCAAGATGCCTAAATGCATGACAAATGCCTCCTTTTATATGCCAAAATTGAGAACTATTGATTTGATGACTAATTAATGAGTGGGTGATCAACTCTTGACTTGGTGACAATCTTTATCTTCTCTTGTTTGCCCAAAACATCATCGATAACGTCAAAACTAGAGCCACTTGAAAACATGAAAGTTGTAGGTAATTGTCTCAGTTTTCGTGTGTAAAAACTTCAGCTCATTTTGACTTCTAGAACTCCAGATATGACCAAAATACTGAACAGTGCTCGGGCTAGAGGACAGATTCGGGCTTCTTTATTGTTGCAACAATTTGGACTTGAAAATGGCCTTTTTAGATCTTGGGCTCCATATGAAAGTTGTAGGTCTATGTCTTACCTTTCCATCCATATAAAGTAGACCTAAATATGAGATCTAAAACTCCAGTTATGACCCAATTACCGAACAGTGTTCCGGTTTGGATTGCACCAACATCTCTTTTCTAAGTTTGGCCATCTCTTTATCCTTTCAATTGTAGTTCTTAAATTCATCAATCAATCCTTTCATTTATGTGATAGGCCTGCATTTAAAATGAATATTTACTATAAATTAAAAGTATCTTATATTATTAGATATATTATTATAAAACATGTTTTAGTTAAGGAGTTATTGATACTTCAAGTGCAAAATGATGGTATAAAATCTTGATAAAAATACACTTTTAAATATTAATCAGTAAGCTTTTTACTTGGTCTCAAAAGGATTTCTTGTTGTCCTAGTGATCACCCTCATGAAGGCAATGTGGGGGCTTAGTAGATAATGGGATGGCTTGCGCACCAATTATTATCAGTTTAAGCACTTAGTGAAAAGTTTACACAAACTAAAACTTTAACTAAAAGTCATAAAGTAAGCTACTAGTCCCTCACTTAACCTAAAGTTTTTTAGTATAATTCCTCTTAAATGTGAATGGCATGAAATAATTTTATACAATGTATGAACAAATATGTACAAAATTAAAACGTATGAGCAAATGAGAATTATATATTAACAATGACAAACAAACCAACAATAACACATAAATCAGATAAAGCAAATGCTTAGTCTACAAGGTCCTCAATGGAGTTGTCATTCTGTCGCACGTGCACGGCGTCACGACGATTCTCCTCCACCCTCAAGTATGTGTATCTATTTGTCAAATGTGTGGGGACAAGGAATTCTTGTCTTTTATTAGTGAAAAAATAAAAGGAGAGTCACCACCTAATATTTTGGTTACTAGAAACCCTAACTGGTCTTAAAGATCGGGTACAAGGACTAATTGCATAAAGAAAAGGTATTAACATCCCAAATACGCGTTACCTGAGGTAAGCTGCATTGTTTTTATTATATAATATGTGCTAAGGTTTCATTGTGTTTCTAATTATTGGTCTGTTTACGGTTTAAGAAAAGAGGTGCTTGTCTTATCAGGCAAAACCTAACCATTCTAACATCAATAAAAGAATTTAATATCTGGAATACATTTTATGTATAAGGTTATAACCTTAGATACTAAAAGACAACAAAATAATATTTTTGTTATTTTTGAAATTTTGGCCCAATTCTCGTGACTTTAATAAACCGGTTATTAAAGTCAAACTGCATGCTAAATATTTTTTGAATTTTTTTATGAAAATACGATATGAATTGTTTTGAGAGACTTGATATATACATGAAAACAAAAACACATTTTTTTATTTATTTTTTCAATGTTTTGACGAAAACCAGATATTTTAATAGCAAATTTGTATTTTTACAGTATGAAAATACAAACCAATATTAAGCAAAATTCAATAGAAAAATATAAGAAAAAATCACAAATGTTTTGAAAAATATTTTTTAAATATTATTTTTTACTGGGAAACAGTGAAGCACTCTCCGATGTTCACATGCAGAGTGAATAATGAAGAAGAGAACCAAAGAAGATGAAGTGGAGGAGGAAGAAAAACGAAGGAAAAGGGGTGAACTTGTGGTGGTTTCGAGGTGGTGCTGCTAGCAGCTACTAACCGGAGAATGGCTTGGACAACGGTCAACCCTTCTTCTTCTTCTTTTTGTTTTTTCTTCTGCTCTATTTTTCCTCTCGTTTCCTGTTTTATTCCTTCTCCCTCTCTCTAGTCGTTCTTTTGTTTCTGTGGTAGCAATTGTTGTTGCTTATGGTGTTGGTGGTGACGATGGTGGCTGAATGTGGCTGTAGATGGTGGTTCCAGGCAGCGGCTTATCTTCCTTTCTCCTCTGTTTCTGCTTCTCCTTCTTCTTTCTATTTGTGTTTCTTTGTATCTTCTTTAGTTTCTGACAATGATTGTGTGGTTGTTGATGGTGGCTGCTGGTGACTGGGTAAAATGACGATGGCACTACTTCTAACAGTGGAGAGAGAGAGACTTAAAAGAGAGGTTACTGTTCTTCTCCTTTGTTCTTTTGTTTTTTTTTTTTTTATCGTTTCCTTCTGTTCTCTCATCAACTCCAGTCCTCCACTGTCTTTTGGTTCCCCTGCTTCTCTCCTTTCTCTTTCTTTTAGTCTCTTCCCCGCCTTCGATCCTCTCCCTTTCTTTTCTGTTTTTCTTATTCTTTAGCCCCTAAATCTTTCGTTCGTTCCTCTTTTTCTCAAAAAACCCCTCCTCATTACTAGTTCCTCCTCTGGTATTTATAAGGAGGAGAGGATCACCTTACCCCTGCCATAGTGTAGGGTAAAGTGGGTGATAAGAGTTGCTAGCAGGGCATGGTGGTCGAGACATGGTTTCCTGATTTTTCCCATCATGGTAGCATAGGCTTATAGGTATGGATTTTAACAGGGTTTTGTGCAAGTGAGGGGAAAGAGAGGGGAATAATAGTGGGAAAAATATTTCAAAAACTTCTTCTTCCCTATCTCTGTGTTCACAGGGGAGAAGACCATGCACAATGCTGTTTAAAACGACACCATGTCTTATATCTATTTTTTTTAAAAAAATGAAATATAATTAGAAAAAACCCAAAAATGAGTTTGACAATAAGATCAACAAAATCAAAATACACATCAATTAAAAAATTAAATACATACAGCAAAGTTTTAACCTCAGTATTACATCCCGTATTGATCCTGAATATATATGATTAAGGGGTGTTAACAATAGCAGAGGATGCATAATCCATCTTGAATAAGCAGCTGCAAGCAGGCAAGAAAACTATTGCATGACGGCATAGAGTTAAAAATACAGAATGTATGGAAGTAGTATTATTACAACAACAGTCCTCATAACATGTTCTATCAAATCTTCTAATTGTTCTAGAATAACTAGAAATAACTTATTTAATAAGAAAGAATTTAGTGCAAATGTATAAATTCAGAAGTTTTCGCAACACAATCATTCTCATTCATGCATGTCGCCGCGAACTTGGTCCAATCACAAGCCCTCGTATCAAATAATTATATCAATATTATCTTATATTAATTCAAGTGCACATTTTAGTAATATACTACTCCTACTAGCCAATGTATATTTGTTTTTTTTTTTTTTCAGTCACCAAAAATCCTTGCAAGTGCAGGATCCATCTTTGAAATGATGAAATCTATTAACATCACGCACAACAAAATCTCTCTCTACAATCATACTGATCAACTTGAAAGCCTCATGGCAGTCACTGCAAATCCTCAAGTTCTTCATCACTCTAATGGTGACTCCTTTAGGTATGCTTATCAACCCAAAGGCCAAGGCCAATCTCTCACTGTGCAGGCCTACTATTTTCTCCTTGACCTCCTGCTCCACATCAACAAATACTAGCCCCGTACTCCCTCCAACACAACCCCTTTCCATCATTCTCCTCTCCAACTCCCTCAGCAGGCTAATGACCTCATCCCCTCTTTCACACGATAAGTCTCCAGCATAGAACACGTAAATTGAGTCCTTTATCTCAATCCAGCTGCACCCAGGTTCCTTGTGAACTCCAACGAGTTCCATTTCAGTACGAAGACTATGAGCATTTTCCCATTCCCCAGCCAATGTGTAAGTGTTTGATAATGTGACGTAAGCACCTGCCACTTGTTGATTATATTCAATCAGCCACTTACTTGCTTCAACAGCAATATCCACTCGTCCATGAAGCCTACTAGAAGAAAGAAGTGCGCCCCACAAAAGGGCCCCTTCATTGGGGTTCACCCTAGTAGATTTTGCTAATTTGTGAGCCTCATCTAGACGGCCAACTCGACTGAGCATGTCGACAACACAAGTGTAGTGCCTTACATCAGGCATTACTCCATGTTTCTCATGCATGGAATTCAGGAGTCCAAGGCCTTCATCAACGAGTCCTGAATGGCTGCATGCATGTAAAATCCCAACAAAGGTGACATCATTTGGCATGACTTTTCTATCAGTCATCTCTTCAAAGAGTTTGAGCGATAGCTTCCCAAGTCCATATTTTGCAGCACCCACAATCATTGAAGTATATGGGATGAAAGAAGGATTTCGAATCCTCCTAAAAACCTTCTTTGAGTAAAGAAAACTCCCACATTTGGCATACATGTCCACAAGCGCACTCGCAACCACCTCATTCAACTCATACCCACCACGTATCACAGCCCCGTGCGTGACTTTCCCTGAAACCAGCCTCCCTAAGGCAGCACAAGCATTGATCACACTGGCCAACATAAAATGATTGGGACGTTCCATTATGTAACTACTGAACTCTCTAAAAACCTCAAGTGCTTCATATCCTTTTCCATTCTGTGCATAACCAGCAATCATTGCGGTCCAAGAAACAATATTCCAACAACTCATCGAATCAAAAACCATCCTAGCTCCATCGACATCATTGCATTTCCCATACATATCAACCAACGAAGAACAGACCACAAGGTTGCCTTGAAGCCCCAGAATATGAACATGGGCATGGACCATCTTGCCAGTTTTGAGATCAGCAAGAATTGAACATGAATTGATCACTGTCGCAAGGGTGAAACCATTGGGACTAACTTCACTCTCGGACATCTTTGTATAGAGCCAGGAAACAGATTGGGGTCGGCCCATGTTGACATAACCTGACATGAGCGAGGTCCATGAGACCACATTTGGTTCATGCATTTCATCGAACAGATGGCGTGCATACTGAATCCTTCGGAATCTCAAGTATGAATTGAGCAGATGATTAGTGGTGATGGTATCATTTAAAAGGCCTAATTTGAACAGATTTGCGTGTGTTGAGATTGCAGAAATGAAATCCTTACAGTTTTTAAGCTGTTGAATGATATGAACTGCTCTTGCTTGATGATAACATGGCATTTATTTAATGGTGCCTACTGCAATGCCGTCCCTCTTTCATACCTTTGCTCCCACGTATAATGCTGCTGCTGCTGGAGTTCTAACTCGTGGCTTTTAGAATTTTTTTTTTTTTTTTTTGTTGACGAGAACGACACCGTTCTGCCTTTTTCCCCAAACTTTCCTAGTCTCTTAACAAGATAGAGCAACTCCAATTTTGATGTAAATTGATAAAATAGTTTTATAAATAGTGTAATTTTTTTTAATTTATGTGTATTTTAATGGTAAAAAAAATATTTTAAAAAACTAATTATATTTTAATAAATTTTATATTAAACTAGTTTTAATATAATTATATAACTAATTTAATTATTTTTTATATAATATAATCATGTTATTAATTATAAAATTAATATAAGTAATTTATAAAATTAAATATAAAATTAATGAAACAATATTAAAATTAAAAGATATAATTATAATTTTAAATTTTAAATTTTTAAATCAAAATTTATTTTTATAAATATTTTTAATTTTCAGTTCTTTCAGACCAAAAAGCAACTGAGTCTATTATGTTTTAAGATTCTAAAATAGTTTTTTAAATAGTATAAATATATATTTTATTTATTTATGTTCATTTCAATGGTAAAAAACTATTTATAAAAGCTAATTATATTTTAATATATTTTATATTAAACTATTTTTAATATAATTATATAACTAATTTAATTATATTTTATATAATATAATCATGTTCTTAATTATATAATTAATATGAGTAATTTATAAAATTAAATATAAAATTAAAAAATAATATGAAAGTTAAAAGATATAATTTTAAGTTCAAATTTTAATTTTCAGTTATTTTAGACCTCCTGTTCAAATTTTAAATTTTTAAAATCAAAATTTATTTATATAAATATTTTTAATTTTCAGTTATTTTAGACCTAAAAAGAATTAAAACAGGAGGCTTTAAGGTTTGCAGACTTATTTTTTTTCTTCTTGTTCTGCTTTTAAAGAGGGAAATAAAGGCTAATTACAGATAAAGAGATATTGACTAATGAATATATGTACCTTCTTCTTACTTTTGGTTTTTTAATAAAGATGTGTAAAATGTATTTTAGTTATTCAAACAACTATCTTGTTGGAGTTATTAAAATAAAAAATAATACCTAAAAGAATATTATTTTTTTTTATTTTAGCTTTTCATTTATCTCTTACGTTGGAATTGCTCTTATCATAGATTATTTTAAAACTCGTACTAGACATATGGTTGATTTTAAATCTAGCTAACTTTGGGTTCAAAACATGAAGGTAATAACTTGTTGAAAAAAAAATCTTTATTTGACTCAGTTAAAAATTTCTATATATTTAGTGAAGGTAATAACTTGTTCAATTTTTAATTTTTTTAATTAAAACAATGTTAATTTGATTTAAAAACAAAAACAAATTAGAATTGATTTTCATAGCTTGTGACCCGACTCTAGCTAATTTTAGAATTATGTTATGAAGGTTTATTATTAATGATAGCTTATTACTTTTACTAAAATGACTAAATATAAAACAATGAGTTTTTTTTTTAATCATTGACTATGTGTGTTAATTTTTTATACATTTCTCACTATTAATTTAATTATGTATGTTGAGAATATATATATACTCTCTCTATCTCTTTTTTATAAAACATTTCCTTTCAAACTCTAATTTTAACAATCTTTGACTAAAAATCTTTTCATGCTCTCCCTTTCTATTTTTTTGTATTGTTCTTTTCTATTTTTTTTGGTTATATGAATTATATTTTTCTCATCATTTGATTTCTTTTATGTAATAAGATAGTTGTGTTGTGAAACTTTGAATAAATCTACACATAATGGGAAATAACTATTTTTCTAGGTGAGTAAATTGAATATTTATCTTAAAAGGAGTGGAATTGGATTTCTAGTATTATTCAGAAAAATTATTTTTATATACACACTGGTGTAAATATTATGTTATAAATGTAAACCTATAAAGTTAGTGAATTAAATATTACACTAAATATATCAAATTTATCTTTACCCTAGGGAAATGATATCGGGTCGAGAAAATGTATTTTAGTTATTCAAACAACTATCTTGTTGGAGCTATTAAAATCAAAGATAATACCTAAAAGAATATTTTTTTTTTATTTTAGCTTTTCATTTATCTCTTACGTTGGAATTGCTCTTATCATACATTATTTTAAAACTCGTACTAGATATATGGTTGATTTTAAATCTTGCTAACTTTGGGTTCAAAACATGAAGGTAATAACTTGTTGAAAAAAAAATCTTTATTTGACTCAGTTAAAAATTTCTATATATTTAGTGAAGGTAATAACTTGTTTAATTTTTAATTTTTTTAATTAAAACAATGTTAATTTGATTTAAAAACAAAAACAAATTAGAATTGATTTTCATAGCTTGTGACCCGACTCTAGCTAATTTTAGAATTATGTTATGAAGGTTTATTATTAATGATAGCTTATTATTTTACTAAAATGACTAAATATAAAACAATGAGTTTTTTTTTTAATCATTGACTATGTGTGTTAATTTTTTATACATTTCTCACTATTAATTTAATTATGTATGTTGAGAATATATATATACTCTCTCTATCTCTTTTTTATAAAACATTTCCTTTCAAACTCTAATTTTAACAATCTTTGACTAAAAATCTTTTTATGCTCTCCCTTTCTCTTTTTTTGTATTGTTCTTTTCTATTTTTTTTGGTTATATGAATTATATTTTTCTCATCATTTGATTTCTTTTATGTAATAAGATAGTTGTGTTGTGAAACTTTGAATAAATCTACACGTAATGGGAAATAACTATTTTTCTAGGTGAGTAAATTGAATATTTATCTTAAAAGGAGTGGAATTGGATTTCTAGTATTATTCAGAAAAATTATTTTTATATACACACTGGTGTAAATATTATGTTATAAATGTAAAACTACAAAGTTAGTGAATTAAATATTACACTAAATATATCAAATTTATCTTTACCCTAGGGAAATGATATCGGGTCGAGAAATTTAGATGAAAAAAGTTTCTATATTGATTTTAAAAAATGAAAACTTGAAAAATACCAGAAAAATAAAAAAAAACTGAAATGAGAATAAAAATCAAATGAAAGAAGAAAAAATGAAAAAAAATATGGTAACATGTAATTTAATGAAAAATAAAAGGTTTCAAGGTAAAGATATAAAAGGAAATTTTTAAAATTATTACCTATTAATGGACTTGTTGGTCGAAACTTAGAGGAAGGTTTAGGAGTGAAAATTCTTCATCTTTCTTAGTAGATAATAGAAAAAAAACAAAGGAGATTCTAGATTTGTGAGGTGGTTGACATGACTAAAAGATTGTTGTCTTCTCCCAAGTGTAGGAGTGTCAAAGTAATAAATAACCCAGCAAGACAGGGGTTGAACCACAAAGAGGTTAATTATACAAATTATAAATGACAATAGTAACAACAACAACAACAATAATAATAGTAGTAACAACAATAACAATAATTACAATAATAATAGTAGTAGTAGTAGTAGTAGTAATAATAATAATAATAATAATACTAATAGAAGAAGAAGAAGAAAAAGAAGAAGTTGATGAGAACTTTGAGATGGAAAGATTAACGTAAGGATTAAACATTGATAATAACAAATGTCAAGGTTAGATGTTCCACTAATGGTATGTCAAACAAGTATAGTATAAACTCTTATTATTCAATTGGAAACCACACACAAAGGAGGTTCCAATCAGATTATAGATTGTTAACATGATTACATTAGTCATCTTACTCGATTAATGCTAGTACTTGTAAATCTCGTCAAGCATTCATGATTATAACTTATGTTAACAACAAATCAAATTCCTTTCATAGCTCAGGTGTCGGTTATACCATACAGTATGACCTATGAAAGTGTCAAGCATTTGTTGTACCAAGTGTTATACAACATAAATCAAGATTAGTCATTTAACAAGCAAAGCATTAAAGAGTGAACAAGATAACAAATACAAAGCATGTTAGTATCAAACATTAAAGTTCATATTAAGTTTACACTATACTTATTCTTACACCATTAGTGTAACCTTTTCACCTTGACATAATAAACTTAGCTAGACATAATGAAAGAAAGAAAAATAAATAAACAAAATAAGAACATAAATAAGATAAGAGTTAACAAAGCAAAGGAAAGGAATTGAAAGGCATAAACTTGATATTAAGAAAAGCAAAGCATAAACATTACAAAAAATACAAAGAGAGAAAGCAAGAGCATGATCTTGATCTGGACACCAAGATGCCTAAATGCATGGCAAATGCCTCCTTTTATAGGCCAAAATTGGGAACTATTGATTTGATGACTAATTGATGAGTGGGTGACCAACTCTTGACTTGGTGACAATCCTTATCTTCTCTTGTCTGCCTAAAACTTCATTGATAACGTCAAAATTGGAGCCAATTGAAAACATGAAAGTTGTAGGAAATTATCTCAACTTTCTTGTGTAAACATTCAGCTCATTTTGACTTCTAGAACTCCAGATATGGCCAAAATACTGAACAGTGCTCGGGCTGGAGGATAGATTCGGGCTTCTTTGTTGTTGCTACAATTTGACTTGAAAATGGCCTTTTTAGATCTTAGGTTCCATATGAAAGTTGTAGACCTATGTCTTACCTTTCCATCCATATAACGTAGACCTAAATATGAGATCTATAGCTCCAGATATGACCCAATTACCGAACAGTGTTCCGGTTTGGATTGCACCGACATCTCTTTTCTAAGTTTGGCCATCTCTTTATCCTTTCAATTTCAGTTCTTAAATTCATCAATCAATCCTTTCATTTATGTGATAGGCCTGCATTTAAAATGAACATTTACCATAAATTAAAGATATCTTATATTATTAGATATATTATTATAAAACATGCTTTAGTTAAAGAGTTATTGATACTTCAAATGCAAAATGATGATATAAAACCTTGATAAAAATGCACTTTTAAGTACTAATTACACCCCCCAACCAGCTTATTACTAGTTCCTAGTAATCAAAGTGTTAAAATAAATAAACAATTTGCAAATTCCACAAAGTAAGGTATTCATCATTTAACTTCCATTAATCTATCCAGATAAACAAACTCTCGTTAAATTTATATACCTGCTCAATACCTTTTAACAAGATATTAATAAACCTTTCTTTTGTGTTCAATGTATTAACACATAATTATGGGCTTTTCTTGGAAGAAAACAAATTTTTTGTTTTAATGATTAAGGTCAACTTCCTTGGATTGAGATTATTATTTATGTCTTTTTTTTCTTCTTCTTCTTTTAATATATAATTTAAAAACATCATGCATCTTTAACCCATGTAACGAGCTTTCAGCTAATGACTCCTAAACTAATTGGTTTTAGGGCATTAGGTGTTAAGACACCCTTACAAGCTTAGTAACTCGGGTCGCAGATACTAATATGTAGATAGTGCAATGTTTGATTCCCTTAAGCATTTCTCCTCAACCCATGTAACAAGTGTTGGGCCAATAGCTCCCAAGTTAGTTGACTTTAGGGTATTAGGTGTTAAAAGACCTCTTCGGGCTTAATTGCTTAGGTTATGGAGGCTACAAAACCAAATTTATCTACATTTTTGTTATTATCATTTTTTTTCCTTTTTTTTTTAATTATATACAATCCTTTTCCCTTAGTTGTTACCTTTAACAAAAGAACATAAATAATATAATAATCCAATATGCAACCCACAATCATATGTTAAAGTGTGTGTGTGTAAATTAAGGTTTAAGAATATATGTTAAATAAGTATATGAGCAGAATTAAGTGATAACAATGGGAGAATTTGTAAATCTGAATATTTCAAGAAGTATTATGATAGACCTTGTTACGAATGATTACTAAGATGCATCACAAGAGTCATGAAAGTTCTCCTTACTCTGCCATCATAGTAACAACAATTTTGCACATGCTTTATGAAATAGAAAACACAGTTTTTTTTTTTTAGCTACTACCCTCTCCCCCGAACTAAAGCAAGACATTGTCCTCAATGTTTAAAGCTAGAAAGATAAAGTATAGAAGATATCACTTGAAATAACGAATACTAACAAACCTGAAACACACTGAAACAAATATAAAAAACAACAAAACACAATAATAAAACCAAAAGACGTAAAAATTCACAAATGAAGGCTTAAATTCAATCTAAGCTTTTTACGGCTTTTCTTAGTTGACCAATTTATGCAACTCATGGAGGGATCAATCATAGGAATGAAAGATTGTAGTGGTCAATCAATTGTTCAGTAGTAGCAGCAGAGATTATGATTTTGTGTGCAGAAGATGTTAGAAATTCCTGTTCCATAGCATGATCAAGAAAAGACAACTTATCATAATAACCATTAACATTTAACAAACCTATGGGTTTATGGTGAATGTGCAGTTGGGCCCAAAAGGAAATATGAAAGATCTCTTCCAATGTGCCTAGACCACCTGGTAAAGCAATGAAGGCATCAACATGGTTAAACATTGCATTCATTCGAGCCGACATTGTAGAGACCTGAAGTTCCTCTCCAATTGTTTTTCCAATAATGTCCCCTTATGCTAAAGCTTCGGGGACGACCCCCAAAACTTGACTACCTCCTAAAAATACAGCTATTGACACACCTCCCATTAACCCAAAACTGCCTTCCCCATACACTAAATGAATCTTTCTCTCAGCTAGCACTTGACCAAGATGATTTGCTGATTCTAAAAACTCCTTTTCTTTCCCAGGACTAGATCCACCAAAAACACAAATATTTCTTATATGATGACTTGAGGAACTTGCCATTTCTCTACACTTCTGTATTTGTTGAATGTATGGGTTAAGTAGAAAAGAAAGGAAGGAAGAGAGGATTTTATAGATAAGAAATTAGAAAGGCAATCATACCACCTATATATAGGCCAGCTAGTCTCACACACACACTCTCTCTCTCTTTATTTATTTATTTATTTATTTATTTATTTACTTTTGAAAAAACATGTGTATGTACAGGTAGTTGTGATTGTGGCTTACATCTTCCCTTGATTTTACATCCAAGAACGGCTTAAACGCCCTCTATGGGTCGGGGATAGGCTTCCTATCCAGTTTTCTTAAAAACTGGCAAACAGGGTCTTTTTTAGTCAGATTCCCAAGATGACATGACTAAAAGGTTGATGTCTTCTCCCAAGTGCAGGAGTGTCGAAGTAATAAATAACCCGGCAAGACCGGGGTCGAACCACAGGGAGGTTAATTGTACAAATTATAAACAACAATTATAAAACAACAATAACAACAACAACAATAGTAATAATAATAATAATAATAATAATAATAATAATAATAATAATAATAATAATAATAAAGAAAGAGAAGAAGAAGAAGATGATGATGATGAGAACTTAGAGATGAAATATTAATGTAAGGATTAAGCAATAATAATAACAAATGTCAAGGTTAGAGGTTCCACTAATGGTATATCAAACAAGTATAGTATAAACTCTTATTATTGAATTGGAAACCACACACAAAGGAGGTTCCAATCAAATTATATATTGTTAACATGATTACATTAGTCATCTTATTCAATTAATGCTAATACTTGTAAATCTCGTCAAGCATTCATGATTATAACTTATGTTAACTGATTAGTACTTAAAAGTGCATTTTTATCATGGTTTTATATCATCATTTTGCACTTGAAATATCAATAACTCCTTAACTAAAGCATGTTTTATAATAATATATC
>NW_011502587.1:0-4932 GCF_000495115.2 Populus euphratica
GAAAATAAGTTTAGCCTTGCATATTTATGGAACAACTACTCTTAAAGATAGAAGAAAGCATTATTTCTGATTTGTAGAGAGGAGAGTTTGTGTTTCTTCACTTCTGGCTGCTGCCCCCTTTCTGCCCTCGTTCCCTTCTCTTTCCTTTTATATACTAAGAAACCCTAGTTCCTATTTTACAAAATAATTCTCCCTTAAGTTGACAGTTTACATTTAAGTACTTCAATAACTATTTTCCTAAAAAGGAGAATTAACCTTGCATGAAATCTTCAAGCTCTAACTTAGAAGAGCTAAATTGCTAATATAAAAACTTGGATGTCGGTTTAGAAGCTTCAAAACATAATTTGGACTCGTTTCTTCACGAAACTTGTTTGTTGGCATAATTTAGTTGTCATCTTTGAAAACTCATATCTCCCTCATATGACATCATTTTTTGATGAAATTTAGAGCATTTATAGATCTTTGAGTCAGAAATCCAAAAACATTAAGCTTGCATCAATTGGACTTCTATAGCTCCAGATATTAAATTTTGAATTGACAAAGTTCAACAGTGGCAAAATACGAGATTTGACTTTGAAGGATGTGATTTCCATGATCTTTTCTTTTTATTTTTCTTGTATTATATTTCCAGAAAGGTATGGATGTTAGCTTTTTAGTGCCACTAGAATCATTTCATTTTGATCTCTAGAACTCACGCTCTACACAAAACATCAACTAAACATCAAATCTGCTAATTACCTCCAATTTACTCATTTTTGCATCTTTCATCCAAAAGTGCCTTCAAAACATAAAACAAAGAATATCAAGGTATTTTACATATAAAACATGGAAAAAACATTAGTTAGATGTGGGTGAAACTATCAAATAATATGATTACATCAAATACCCCCACACTTAGCTCTTGCTCGTCCTCGAGAAAGGATAAATAAAAGTAAATTGAAAATAACAATGATCAATCTCTTAATCTCCCATCAATATCCAAGAGTACAAGCATTATAAATAAGAATATAATAAAAAAGGATAAAAAAACATATTTTTTCATGAATTTGTTTAAACATATTTTTTCATGAATTTGTTTACATGCAAACTTCACAACTCAATCAATCATCGCGATTTAAATGAAATCTATGTCATGCCAAAGTGATAGGTCCTCTCATTGATATACACTCCAACATTCATGTGTTTAGGGTTTATGTGTTGAAATCTCTCAAATTCAATCAAAGAGTATGTTTTACCATAAGCTTGTTTTTCAATCTTATCTACATTAGCAACTTATTACAAGTACTACATCAATCAAAAGGTCTTGTTTTCCAATTGTAATGGGGCTAAGGTTAAGGTGAGGTAAAAGAAAGTAAAAGAAAAGGTTCAAACCAAAAAAGTAGAGCATTCTGAAAAATGATATTTCAAACAAGATATTCCATCAAAACTCATAAATTTTTTATCTTTAATCACCAATGCTTAACTCCTTTTGATTTCAAGCTCTTTCAACATAAAATCTTAAGAATATAAAGGAACACTTTTTTTTTCATTTCATTGTTTTTTTTCACATGTAATAACTTTGCCTATATTCTCATCAAGCATCACTTTTTTCTTTTCACATAATTTTCAACCATAATTCAATGAGATATCACAAGTATATGCTCTTCTAATCCTTGGCCAGGGAAAAAGAAAAACATATATAAAGTTAAGGCTTATACATGGATAAAGCAAAGAAAAGATAAACAAGCTCAAAAGGGGCTCACTGAGGATAATATGCTTTAGGTTGGCTTTTTGGTTCAAGTGATTAGAATTCCTAATGCCTTTATCATCTTCATGTATATTTGTAATGGAATATAATCTCAATAAGATATGAAGCAAGTTTTAGAGATACATATCATTAAAAGAATTCACACTCAAAGAATATAATGTTGAAGGCTCAAAAGCTTGCATTAATATACAACTATAAAGTCAACATCACATATTCTCAAAGTTAATCCCTAAACCAATTAAACCTTAAAATTTGCATGCATACTCCTTCATTTGATTTATATCTTCATCTATCTCAATTAATTCCCATACATAATACTTATATTCTCAAAAACCAATGAGACTTAAAAAGATCAAAGACAATTTTTTTTTAAAGAACAACAAAGAAAACTAAAATAAGAAAATCAAAACTCTCCCAATACCCCCACACTTAAAACACAACATTGTCCTCAATGTTGAAATAATAGCAAAGGAATATAAGAGAATGATAGAAAATAAATTAAAATATAAAAAAAAAGATAAGGAAAAAGAAAGTAAATCTGATTTTTTTCTTTTTGTGCTGGGTTGCCTCCCAATAAGCGCTTTTTTTTTATGTCATTGGCTTGATATATGGCATACTCATTCTTCATAGATTGATTTAGCTAACTCTACAGAAGCAGTGAGTTCTGTCATCCAACCTTCATAGAAAGGTTTCAAACTATGCCCATTGACCTTGAATACTTTGTTGGTTTCTAAACTTGTAATTTCAACTGCATCATAAGGAAAAATATTAGAAATAACAAAAAGTCCAATCCAATGAGAGTGCAATTTTCTAGGAAAAATTTTCAAACGTGAATGATAAATTTTCATGACACTTATCAAAAGAATCACCATACACCATGAAATCATCCATAAAAATCTTGATTATTCTTTCAACATAGTCAGAAAAAATACTCATCATGCATCTTTGAAAAGTTGCAAGAGCATTACAGAGACCAAAAGGCATTCTTCTATATGCATATGTACCAAATGGACATGTAAATGTAGTCTTTTGTTGATCCTTAGAATTAATAACAATCTGATTGTTTCCATTATATCCATCAAGAAAGCAATAAAAAGACTTACATGCTAGGCGATCAAGCATTTGATCCATGAATGGTAATGGGAAATGATCTTTGTGTGTAGAAAGATTGAGCTTTCTATAATCAACACACATTCTCCATCCATTCGAGATGCGAGTAGAAATGAGCTCATCATTTTTGTTTTTCACCAACGTGATTCCGGTCTTTTTAGGCATAGCATGGATTGGCGCCACCCATTTACTGTCCGTGATGGGATAAATGACTCTTGCATTTAATACTTTCAAAATTTCAGCTTTCACTACCTCCATCATAGGCAGATTCAACCTACTTTGCATTTTCCTTGTTAGTTTTGCGTTGTCCTGCAATAGTATATGATGCATACATATTAAATGACTACTGCCCTTCACAAGTTTTTCCTCTTGCATATTTGTTAAACCTTTTGCTATGATAACGGGAAGTGTATTGTTGTCACCAACGAATACATACTTCAAATTATCAAGTAAAGATTTTAATTCTAACGCAAGGGCTTGTAAAATAGATGGTGAAAGCTTTTTATGTGAGAGTACTAAATCAACAAAGACATTACCATGGGGAATGATTTGTAAAGCTTGTAAGGTCCATACTGATTCGTGCACGTTTTGGGGAACACACATGTGCCTCTCCATCTCTTCTATCTTGGTGAAATCATAGCCATAGCTCAAAGTTATGCTTAGTCCATCTTCGCAATCAAAATCACAAACTTGTTGCACACATTATCAATTTGGTCATAACATGTGATAGAATAAACATTGCTATAAGGATATTTCATTGCATCATGAAAATTAAATTTAATTTTTTCATCTCTTACCTCCATAGACAAGGTATCCTTACCACAATCAATCTTTGTGTTGGTAGTTTTCAAGAATGGTCTCCCAAACAATATAAGAGTGCTGGTTGATGAATCATAAGAATCATGTTCCATATCAAGAATATAAAACTCACATGGAATAACCAAACTATCAATCTTGACTAGGACATCTTCTATCACACCAAGTGGGTAAACAAAACTACGATCCGCAAGGTGTATTACAATACTAGTTTTATTCAAAGGCTCTAGACTAAGAGAATCATAAAAATATTTAGGCATAACACTAATGGATGCACCTAAATCACATAAAGCTCTTTTAAAATAAGCATTACCAATAAAACATGGGTAGTAAATGAACTTGGGTCCTTTTGTTTCAAAAGCAAATTCTTTTGAACAACGGCAGATACAACTTCACCCATGCTTACAATTTCATGACCTTTTAGTTTGAAAGCTCTCTTGGTAGTACATAGCTCCTTCAAGAATTTTGCATACTTAGGAATTTGCTTGATAGCATCAAGCAAAGGAATGTTCAGTTCCACTTTCTTGAAAACCTCTAAGATCTATTTTTCTATCTTCTTTCTTTGACCTAGAAAAACTCACAGGAAATGGTGGAAATGTTTTAAAACTAGAATTCATTAGGTGAGGAGTTACCTTTGAAGTGTTGGTCGTTGTTTCAGTTTGGAAAGGAGATGGATGATGTATCTTTTTTAGACTTAATTCAGTTTTTATCTCCTCTTCTTTCTCCATCTCAATTTGTTTTGACCTTTGCTCTTCATGTTCTTTCCTACTTCGCAGCATGATTGCACTAACATTCTCTTTTAGATTTAATGCTTGGGAGGGCAACTTTCTATTCATTTGTGCTTCCAAGTCCCCTACACTTAAAGCTACTTGCCCCATTTGCTTTTCCAAGTTGTGAATACTTGACCTTATTTCCTGTTGAAAAGACATGATATTTTGTTACAAGGTAACAATATTAGAAGCCAAAGTTTCCATCATCTCACGAAGATCATCATTAGATGACAACCTCATAACATTGGAGTTTGTGAATTGAGGGGGTTGTCTTGCTTGATAATTTTGTTGGGGCTAAAATCTATGGGGATGGAACTGTCGGTCTTGATTACCTTATTGGGATAAATTGTCGTAGCATAAGTTAGGATGATCTCTCCATCCTAGATTGTATGTGTTAGAAAAGGGATCATATTTACGTTAAGGTTGTCCATTGAATGCTCTATCAACTACATTAGCTCGTTCAATGTAATCTTCTTGCATTGTTAGGCA
>NW_011502587.1:5553-18638 GCF_000495115.2 Populus euphratica
TAGAAATTCTTGTTCCACAACATGATCAAGAAAAGACAACAATGAGCAGCTGATCGGATATTTGATGATGAGGGCATTGAATGCATAGTTGCTCAAATCTTTCCCAATACTCAGAGAGTGTCTCTCCATGAGATTGCATAATCCCGCATATTTCTTTCCTTATGTTGGAAACTTGAGATGCTGGAAAATACTTTTCAAGGAAGATCTTCTTCATACCATTCCATGTTCCAATTGAACCTGGGAGAATGGAGAAAAGCCATGCCTTTACTGCCCTTTTTAAAGAGAAAGGGAAAGCTTTCAACTTAACATATTCTTCATCAACTCCGTTCGGTTTCATGCCAACACAAACCATGTGGAACTCCTTGAGATGGGTATGAGGATCTTCTCCTACAAGTCAATTAAATGTTGGTAACAAATGTATAAAACTAGATTTGAGCTCAAAGTTTACATTATTGTCGATGTTTATGCATAGTGGTTGATTTTACATGTTAGGAGCATCAAGCTCCTTGACTGTTTATTGTTATGCAATAGCCATGGTGTTGAGGCGAGCTTCCTCTCATAACCTACGTAAAGTATTTTCTATTTTGAGATCCAACTGCACTTGACTTTGACTAGTAGAACGCGTTACTAGCAAAAATCATCAAGAAAACTCAAAAGAAACAACCACACAAGAGAACAAAAACAATGCAAATTGTACAAAAATCCTATATTAGAAAACTAAAACTTCCTAAAAACCTTAGAAAACTATGGAATTTGGCCTTGATAGGGTGGGGCTAGTGGCTTCCCACTAGTCTTGTTCAAAACGTTGTTTTCATTCAAGAAACAAAAGACCGATACCTAATTCCACCCAAAAAATTTGTTTTGAACAGTACTGCTGCCGTAAGTGAACAGTACCTCCATAAGCAATAATTCTATTTCTCTTTTTTTAAAAAATATAAATAACAATCACAGCAGCTAAAAACAACAGTACAAACACAAGAATCAACTAAAATTACTTCCCGGGTAACGGCGCCAAAATTTATTGCGATGTCGTGGTCGCACAATTTAATTACCCTAGCTTAAAACACAACACACAAGTTAGTATATAGCAAGCAAGAGGTCGATCCCATGAGGAATATTTTGTTCAGATTTGTATGCTATATGTTATGCAATTTAGAGGGGGTTTTGATTTGTGATGATCTAAAATGTAAAAGAAATTAAACTAGCAAACAAAATCAATTGAAACCGAAATTTATTAAGAAAAGAAACCTTGGTAGCAAGCACACATCCACCAACAAAAATTAGAACCAATCCTAGAAACAAAAGTCCAATTTATATTTTGAAATCTTTTCTTAATGTTAGTTAATTAATGGATCCATTATATAACTAACCCTAACCAACAAACAATCACAATGTCCGCATTAATGATTTAGTTCAATGACAGCCCTAAGAACTAGATATTTGAGTGTTCTCCCTAAGTTTAATAACATAGTTCCGTCATAATTATCAAGCTTAATTGCTTCACAAGTTCATACATCATAACTCCGGTTTTGATATCAAACGTAGCAATAAATTATTGACAATAATAACTTAGAGTTTTGCTTTAGCAATTATTAACAACAATCATAGAAAATATATATAGGAAAACAATCATACACATTAATAATATAAACTAAAAATAAAAGGAAGAATAAATTTCATGGTTCTTGAAATCAGAAGGTTTGTTGTGTCCTTGCAACCAAGAAAACAAGCTTAGCCTTGCATATTTATAGAACAACTACTCTTAAACATAAAAGAAAGCATTATTTCTGATTTGTAAATAAGAGAGTTTGTGTTTCTTCACTTCAGGCTGCTACCCCTTTTCTACCCTCTCTCCCTTCTCTTTTTCTTTTTATATACTAAGAAACCCTAGTTCCTATTTTACAAAGTAGTCCTCCTTTATGTTGATAGTTTGCATTTAAGTACTTCAATAACTATTTTTCTAAAAAGAAGAACTATCCTTGCATGAAATATTCAAGCTCTGACTTAGAAGAGCTAAATTGCTGATATAAAAACTTGGATGTCAGTTTAGAAGCTTCGTAACATAATTTAGACTCGTTTCTTCACGAAACCTGTTTGTTGGTAGAATTTAGTTGTCATCTTTGAAAAATCATATCTCCTTTATATGACATCATTTTTTGATGACATTTGGAGCGTTTATAAATCTTTGAGTCAGAAACCCAAAAAAATTAGGTTTTCATCAATTGGACTTCTATTGCTCCAGATATTGAATTTTGAATGGACAAAGGTTAACAGTGGTAGAATGCGAGATTTGACTTTGAAGGATGTGATTTCCATGATCTTTCCTTTTTATTTTTCTTGCATTACATTTCTAGAAATTTATGGATGTTAGCTTTTTAGTGCCACTAGAATAACTTCATTTCAATCTCTAGAACTCACGCTCTGCGCAAAACATCGACTAAACATCAAATCTGCCAATTACCTCTAATTTACTCCTTTTTGCATCTTTCATCCAAAAGTGCCTTCAAAACATAAAACAAAGAATATAATGGCATTTTATATATAAAACATGGTCAAAACATTAGGTAGATGTGGGTGAAACTATCGAATAATATGGTTACATCAGATGTATTAATTACAGGATGAAAGATTATAGTTGGTCATTCAATTATTTAGCAGTAGCAGCAGAGATTATGATTTGTTGTGTTGAAAATGTTAGAATCCTATTTCATAGCATGATCAAGAAAAGACAACAACTTATCATAAAAACCATTAACATTAAGCAATCATATGGGTTTGTGGTGAATATACAGTTGGGCCTAAGAGGAAATATAAAAGATGTCTTCCAATGTGTCAAGACCACTTGGTAAGGTAATGAAAGCATCATCATGTTGAAGCATTAAATTCATTCAATCAAACATTGTGGAGACATATAGTTCCTCTCCAATTATTTTTCCAATGATCTCTTATTGTGCTAAAGCTTTGGGGACAACCCCTAAAACTTGGCTATCTCTTAAAAATACAGCTATTGACACTTGATTAGCACTTAAAAGTGCATTTTTATTAAGGTTTTATATCATCATTTTGCACCTAAAGTATCAATAACTCATTAACTAAAGCATGTTTTATAATAACAAGTCTGATACCATAAGATACCTTTAATTTATGGTAAATGTTCATCCTAAATGCAGGCCTATCACATAAATAAAAGGATTGATTGATGAGTTGAAGTATTGAAATTGAAAGGACAAATAGAGGACTAAACTTAGAAAAGAGAAGCTGGTACAATCCAAACTAGAACACTATTCGGTAATTGAATCATATATGGAGCTGTAGATCTCAGATTGAGGTAAGACATAGTCCTAAAATATTCATGAGGAAGTGAAGACTCAATTCTGCTGTTTGATAGTCCAAATCTTAGCAATAATGTAGAACTCTAAATTTATCATACAACAAAGACACTATTCAATGTTCAACCCATATCTCGAGTTTTAGAAGTTCAAATGACCTCATTTTTTTTTTCATGGAAAGTTCAAATAATTTTCTAGAACTTTTATGTGTTAGTCTAGTTCAAATTCTAATGTTGTCAATGATGTTTTATTTAAACAAGAAGATAAGGATTGTCATCAAGTCAAGATGTGGTCACCTACTCATTAATTAGTCATCAAATCAATAGTTTTCTATTTTGGTCCATAAAAGGAGGCATTTCTCATGCATTTAGGCATCTTGGTTTTCACATCAAGATCATGCTCTTGCTTTCTCTCTTTGTATTTTTGTAATGCTTATGTTTTGCTTTCATTAATATCTTGTTTATGCCTTTCATTTCCTTTCCTTTACTTAGTTAACTTTTATTTTATTTATGTTCTTATTTTATTTATTTATGTTTCTCTCTTTCATTATGTTTGGCTAAGTTTATTATGTCAAGGTGAAAAGGTTACACTAATGGTGTAAGAATAAGTATAATATAAACTCAATATGGACTTTAATATTTGATACTAACATGTTTTGTATTTGTTATCTTCTTCACTTTTAATACTTTGTTTGTTAAATGGTTAGTCTAAATTTGTGTTGTATAACACTTGTTACAACAAATACCTGACACTTTCATAGTCCAACCATATGGTATAACCGATACTTGTGCTATGAAAGGTATTAGATTTGTTGTTAACATAAGTTATAATCATGAATGCTTGACAACATTTACAAGTATTAGCATTATTCAAATAAGATAACTAATGTAATCATGTTAACAATTTATAATCTGATTGGAACCTCCTTTGTGTGTGGTTTTCAATTGACTAATAAAATTTTATACTATACTTGTTTGAAATACTATTAGCGGATCCTCTAACATTGATATTTATTGTTATTATTATTTAATCCCCATATTGATCTTCCATCTTAAAGTTTTCATCAACTTCTTTTTCTTCTTCTTCTTCTATTAATATTAATATTAATATTATTATTGTTATTGTTGTTGTTATTGTATTGTTGTTATTTATAATTTATACAATTAACCTCTCTGTGGTTCAACCCCAGTCTTGTCAGGTTATTTATGACTTCGACACTCCTGCATTTGGGAGAAGACATCAATCTTTTGGTCATGTCAAGTTTTTTGCATCATTACTGGGGAGGTAAATTCTTATATAAATTATAGTATTTATTTTATTTTTTCTTTTCACTTTACTTATATCTAACTTTGTTTCTTTTCTTTTGTTTATTTTTCTTTTGTTTCCTTCTTCTTTTTATTCCATTTCTACACGTGCATGAGAGTTTGGTCACGTACATTAAGTGGTAAACTTTATAGAGTATCCTTTTTATTTTCAAAAAATATAGCCGAAGAAGATAACCAGTCGCTTCATAATGAAAATAACCGTGTTAGAATACTTAGAGACCATATAAATCCCACAAGAACAAGAGTACTGATTAGTACTTAAAAGTGCATTTTTATCATGGTTTTATATCATCATTTTGCACTTGAAGTATCAATAACTCCTTAACTAAAATATGTTTTATAATAATGTATCTAATAAGATAAGATACCTATAATTTGTGGTAAATGTCTATTTGTAATGCAGGTCTATCACATAAATGAAAGGATTGATTGATCACTTGAAGAACTTAAATTGCATGGATAAAGAGATGGTCAAACTTAGAGAAGAGATGTCGGTGCAATCCAAATCGGAACACTATTCGGTAATTGGGTTATATTTTCTTCTCAGAAAACAAACTCCTTTAAAAGATAAATCACCACTTTCACTCAAAAACTAGTAGAAATATTTTACCAATATTGGGATAGATATTGAGACTTACTTAATACTTACCCTCATCATGGTTTTAAAATATGGAGATTGGTTTTATATTTTTATAAAATGTTAACACCTCGAGATAGACAAATGATTGAATTGATATGCAATGTAACTTTTAAAGATAAAGACCCTGATAAAGGAATAAAGTACTTAAACTTGTTAGCTGAAAATGCTCAACATTGGGACACCGTAGGTACTTATGAGGTACCGTGTAAAACTCAACCTCATACATCTAGTAGAGGTATGTACAACCTTAGGGAAGATCATGACTTTCAAGAAAAGTTTGCATCTTTAGTTAGAAAAGTTGAGGCACTAGTAAAAAGAGTGGTCAATTAAAATCTATTTAAGACATTGTGTGTCAAATTTGTGAAAAAAAGAACACTCAACTAATGATTATCCAACTTTGCCTTCTTCTAAAAAATATCTCCATGAACAAATTCATGTTTTAAACAGTTTTCAAAGGCCCAATCATATCCTATACTCACAAACATACAACCCTGATTGGAGAAATAACCCAAATTTCAGTTTGACGAGTGATAATAACAATGCACAAACTTTATAACCATCATTTCAAGCACACTATAATTTCTAAAATATTCATGGATATACACTTCCTTATGCTCCACCTCCTAGAAGAAATCTTAAGGAAACATTGCATGTATTCATTGAAAAGTAAGAGGTAATCAATACTAAACTTGCTCAAAGCATGACAAATTTTAAAGATACTCTTGTAAAATTAACATTTGCTCTTAGTTTTCAAGAGAAAGGTAAGTTTTCATTTCAACCATAACAAAATCCCAAGGGGCAATATGCAAGTAGTTTTGGAAGCCAACACATGGATCAAGTTAAATCAATCACTACTCTTTGTAGTGGTAAGGTTATCGAAAAACCCACTCTTGAACCTTGTGAGAAAGATGATGAGTTAATCTCTAAAGGTAAGGAAGGGGTTGAATCTGAAAATTGAAAAGAAAAGACTAATTCCCCACCAGCATTTCCATTTCCACATGTCATAACCAAATAAAGCAAAGTCAATCACAACTTTGAAATCTTTGAAACTTTCAAACAGGTAAGGATCAATATGTCTTTGCTGGATTTTATTAAACAAGTTCCTTCTTATTCTAAATTTTTGAAAGATCTGTGCACTATGAAAAGAAAACTGAATGCGAAAAAGAAAGTCATTTTTAGTCGAACAAGTAAGTGTCATTCTTCAGAACAATAATGGTTTGAGATATAAAGAGCCTAGTTGTCCTACAATTTCTTGCTTTATTGGAGAACATAAAATTGAAAGAGCCTTACTTGATCTAGGTGAGTTAAAACCAACTTTTGTAACTCTTTTACTTTCTGATAGATCTGTAAAGTGCCTAAAGGAATAGTTGAAGATGTGTTAGTACAAGCTAATAAATTCATTTATCTTGTGGATTTTATTATCTTAGAGACACAACTTGTTGAAGCATGTAATTCATTTCCTGTTATTTTAAGACGATTGTTTCTTGCAACTTCTAATGCATTGATTAATTGTAGGAATGGACTGATGAAACTATTATTTGAAAACATAACATTAGAGATGAATATTTTCAACATTTATAAGCAACTTGAAGATGACAATGATTTACATGAAGTAGATCATACTGAAAAATTAGTTTATGATCTGCTTCATGTAAATTATAGATAACAATAATACAACAACAATAATAACAATAATAGTAATAACAACAACAACAACAACAATAAGAGTAATAGTTATAGTAATAGTAATAGTAATAGTAATAAAGAAGAAGAAGAAGAAGTTAATGAGAACTTTGAGATGGAAGATTAATGTAAGGATTAAATAATGATAACAATAAATGTCAAGGTTAGAGGATCCACTAATGGTATGTCAAACAAGTATAGTGTAAACTCTTATTACTCAAATGAAAACCACACATAAAGGAGGTTCCAATCATATTATAAATTGTTAACACGATTACATTAGTTATTTTATTCGAATAATGCTAATACTTGTAAATATTATTAGGCATCCATGCTTATAACTTATGTTAATAACAAATCAAGTTCCTTTCATAGCTTAAGTGTCGGTTATACCATACAGTATGGGCCATGAAAGTCCCACGCGTTTGTTGTACCAAGTGTTATACAACATAAATCTAGATTAGTCATTTAACAAGCAAAGTATTAAAGAGTGAACAAGATAACAAATATAAAATATGTTAGCATCAAGTAACAAACATTGAAGTCCATGTTAAGTTTACACTATGTTTATTCTTACACCATTAGTATAACCTTTTCACCTTGACATAATAAATTTAATTAAACATAATGAAATAAAGAAAAATAAATAAACAAAATAAGAACATACATAAGATAAAAGTTAACTAAGTAAAGGAAAGAAAATGAAAGGCATAAGCAAGATATTAATGAAAATAAAACTTAAGCACTACAAAAATACAAAGAGAGAAAGCAAAAGCATGATCTTGATTTGGAGACCAAGATGCCTAAATGCATGGTAAAATCTGTTATGCTTTGAGCAAGTTGAGTGTTGATTCTTTCTTTCTTTTCAATGAATGCATACAAAGTTTCCTTAAAATTTCTTCTGAGAGGTGGAGCATAAGAAGGTGCATATCCATGAGAATTTTGAAAATTATGGTGTGCTTGAAACTGTGGTGGTGAAGTTTGTGCATTGTCACTCTTCCAACTGAAATTTTGGTGATTTCTCCAACTAGGGTTGTATGTTTGCGATTATGGGTTATGATTGGGCCTTTGGAAACTGTTTAAAGCATGAGTTGTTCATGGAGACATTACTTAAAAAAAGGCAAGGTTGGATAGTCATTGGTTGAATGTTCATTTATTTCATAGATTTGACACGCAATGTCTTGAACAGATTTTAATTGACCATTCTTTTTTAATTCTAGTGCCTCGACTTTTCTAGCTAAAGATGCAAACTTGACTTGGAGGTCATGATCTTCCCTAAGGTTGTACATACCTCTACTAGATGTATGAGGTTGGATTTTACTTGGAGTTTCATACATGCCTATAGTGTCCCAATTTTGAGCATTTTCAGCTAGCAAGTCTAAGTACTCCATTGCTTCATTAGGATCTTTATCTTCAAAGGTTTCATTACACATCAATTCAACCATTTGCCTATCTTTAGGTGTTAAGCTTCATAAAAATATGAAACCAATCTCCATATCTCAAAACCATAATGAGGGCAAGTATTAAGCAAGTCTCGATACCTATCCCAACATTGGTAAAATGTTTCTCTTAGTTTTGAGTGAAAGTGGTGATTTGTCTTTTGAAAGAGTTTGTTCTATGAGAAGGGAAAAACTTCTTTAAAAAGTGTTGTTGCATCTCACCCCAAGCACTAATCGATCCTGGTCTTAAATTTTGTAGCAATGTTTTAGCTTTATCTTTTAATGAAAACGGAAAAAGCTTTAATCTGATGGTGTTCATACTACAATTTGAGTCATTATACATGTTGCAGACCTCCTCAAATTATCTTAAATGCTAGTATGGATTTTCTAAATCTAAGCCATGAAAAGAAGGTAAAAGTTGAATAATGCCTAGCTTAAAATTGAAATGAAATGCATCAGGAGAGAAAACTATCCATGATGGTGCACTTGTTCTTATGGGATTCATATGGTCTCTAAGTATTATAACACAGTTATTCTCATTATTCTCATTATAAAGTGATTGATTATCTTCTTCAACCATATTTTCTAAAAATAATGAGGATACCCTACAAAGTCTACCACTTAATATACATGACGACACACTCATGCACGTGTAGGAGTATAATAAAAAGAGAAGAAAATAAAAAAAAGAAAAAACAAGAGAAAAGAAACAAAGTTATATACAAGAAAAGTGAAAAGAGAAAATAAAATAAATACTATAATTTGTAAAAGAACTTACCTCCCCAGTAACGGCGTCAAAAACTTAACACGACTAAAAGATTGATATCTTCTTCCAAGTGCAGGAGTGCCGAAGTAATAAATAACCCGGCAAGACCGGGATCAAACCACAAGGAGGTTAATTGTATAAATTATAAATAATAATAATACAACAATAATAATAACAACAATAGTAATAGAAATAGTAATAAAAAAAAAAAGAAGAAGAAGAAGTTGATCAGAAGTTTGAAATGGAAGATTAATGTAAGGATTAGACAATGATAACAATAAATGTCAAGGTTAGAGGATTCACTAATGGTATGTCAAACAAATATATTATAAACTCTTATTACTCAAATGGAAACCACATACAAAGGAGGTTCCAATCAGATTATAAATCGTTAACATGATTACATTAGTTATCTTATTCAAATAATGCTAATACTTGTAAAAATTATTAGGCATCCATGCTTATAACTTATGTTAACAATAAATCAATTTCCTTTCATAGCTCAGGTGTTGGTTATACCATACAGTATGGGCCATGAAAGTGCTAAGCATTTGTTGTACTAAGTGTAATACAACATAAATCTAGAATAGTCATTTAACAAGCAAAGTGTTAAAGAGTGAATAAGATAACAAAGATAAAACATGTTAGTAACAAACATTAAAATCCATGTGAAGTTTACACTATACTTATTCTTACACCATTAGTATAACCTTTTCACCTTGATATAATAAACTTAACTAAACATAATGAAAGAAAGAAAAATAAATAATCAAAATAAAAATATAAATAAGATAAAAGTTAACTAAGTAAATGAAAGGAAATGAAAGGCATAAGCAAGATATTAATGAAAATAAAACTTAAGAACTACAAAATTACAAAAAGAGAAAGCAAGAGCATGATCTTGATCTCGAGACCAAGATGCCTAAATGTATGGAAAATGCCTCCTTTTATAGGCCAAAATTAGGAACTATTGATTTGGTGACTAATTGATGAGTGGGTGGCCAACTCTTGACTTGGTGACAATTCTTATCTTCTCTTGTCTTTCCATCCATATAAAGTAGCCCTAAATCTGAGATCTACACCTCCAGATATGACCCAATAACCGAACAGTGCTTCGGTTTGGACTGCACCGGCATCTCTTTTCTAAATCTGGCCATCTCTTTGTCCTTTCAATTTTAGTTTTTAAATTCATCAATTAATCTTTTTATTTATGTGATAGGACTACATTTAAAATGAATATTTACCATAAATTAAAGGTATCTTATATTATTAGATATGTTAGCTGACACGACTGAAAGATTGATGTCTTCTCCCAAGTGCAAGAGTGTCAAAGTAATAAATAACCCGGCAAGATGTGTTAGTCGAACCACAGAGAGGTTAATTGTGCAAATTATAAACGACAATAGTAACAACAACAACAACAACAACAACAACAACAACAATAATAATAATAATAATAGTAGTAGTAGTAGTAGTAAAGAAAAAGAAGAAGAAGAAGAAGAAGAAGAAGATGAGAACTTTGAGATGGAATATTAATGTAATGATTAAACAATGATAATAACAAATGTCAAGGTTAGAGATTCCACTAATGGTATGTGATTAGTACTTAAAAGTGCATTTTTATCATGGTTTTATATCATCATTTTGCACTTGAAGTACCAATAACTCCTAATAACTCCTTAACTAAAGCATGTTTTATAATAATATATCTAATAATATAAGATACCTTTAATTTATGGTAAATGTTCATTTTAAATGCAGGCCTATCACGTAAATGAAAGGATTCATTGATGACTTTAAGAACTTAAATTGCAAGGGCAAAAAGATGACCAAAATTAGAAAAGAGATGTTGGTGCAATCCAAACCGGAACATTGTTCGAGAATTGGGTCATATCTGGAGTTATAGATCTCAGATTTAGGTCTACTTTATATGGATGGAAAGGTAAGACATAGGCCTACAACTTTCATATGGAGCCCAAGATATAAAATGGCCATTTTCAAGTCTAAATTGTAGCAACAACAAAGAAGCCCGAATCTGTCCTCCAGCCCGAGCACTGTTCAGTATTTTGGCCATATCTAGAGTTCTAGAAGTCCAAATGAGTTGAAGTTTTTACACAAGAAAGTTGAGACAATTGTCTACAACTTTGATGTTTTCAAGTGGCTCCAATTTTGACGTTATCAATGACTTTTTGGGTAGACAAGAGAAGATAAGGATTGTCACCAAGTCAAGAGTTGGTCACCCACTCATCAATTAGTTATCAAATCAATAGTTCCCAATTTTGGCCTATAAAAGGAGGCATTTGCCATGCATTTAGGCATCTTGGTTTCTAGATCAAGATCATGCTCTTATTTTCTCTCTTTGTATTTTTTGTAATGTTTATGCTTTGCTTTCATTAATACCAAGTTTATGCCTTTCAATTCCTTTCCTTTGCTTTGTTAACTCTTATCTTATTTATGTTCTTATTTTGTTTATTTATTTTCCTTTCTTTCATTATGTCTAGCTAAGTTTATTATGTCAAGGTGAAAAGGTTACACTAATGGTGTAAGAATAAGTATAGTGTAAACTTAATATGGACTGTAATGTTTGATACTAACATGTTTTATATTTGTTATCTTGTTCACTCTTTAATACTTTGCTTGTTAAATGACTAATCTTGATGTATGTTGTATAACACTTGGTACAACAAATGCATGGCACTTTCATAGCCCATACTCTATGGTATAACCGACACCTGAGCTATGAAAGGAACTTGATTTGTTGTTAACATAAGTTATAATCATGGATGCTTGACGAGATTTACAAGTACTAGCATTAATCGAATAAGATGACTAATGTAATCATGTTAACAATCTATAATCAGATTGGAACCTCCTTTATGTGTGGTTTCCAATTGAATAATAAGAGTTTATATTATACTTGTTTGACATACCATTAGTGGAACCTCTAACCTGACATTTGTTATTATTATTGTTTAATCCTTACATTAATTTTCCATCTCCAAGTTCTCATCATCTTCTTCTTCTTCTCTTTCTTTATTATTATTATTATTACTACTACTACTACTACTACTACTACTACTACTACTACTACTACTACTACTACTATTATTATTATTATTATTATTATTATTATTATTATTATTATTATTATTATTATTATTGTTATTACTATTATTGTTATTATTATTATTGTTGTTGTACTATTGTCGTTTATAATTTGTACAATTAACCTCCCTGTGGTTCGACCCTAGTCTTGCCGGGTTATTTATTACTTCGACACTCCTGCACTTGGGAGAAGACATCAATCTTTTAGTCGTCTCAAGTTTTTGGCGCCGTTGCCAGGGAGGTAAGTTCTTGTATAAATTATAGTTTTTATTTTATTTTCTCTTTTTACTTTTCTTGTATATAACTTTGTTTCTTTTCTCTTGTTTCTTCTTCTTTTGTTTTCTTTTTCCTTTTATTCTATTCCTACACGTGCATGAGAGTGTGGTCACGTACATCAAGTGGTAGACTTTGTAGGGTATCCTCATCATTTTCAGAAAATATGGCCGAAGAAGATAATCAATCACTTCATAATGAGAATAATGAGAATAACTGTACTAGAACACTTAGACACCACATGAATCCCACAAGAACAAGTGCACCATCATGCATAGTTTTTCCTCCCAATGCATCTCATTTTAATTTTAAGCCAGGTATTATTCAACTTTTACCTTCTTTTCATGGGTTAGAATTGGAAAATCCATACTTACATTTAAGGGAATTTGAGGAGGTCTGCAACATATAATAATTTAAATTGTAGCATGAACATCATCAGATTAAAGCTTTTTCCTTTTTCATTAAAAGATAAAGCTAAAACATGGCTACAAAATTTAAGACCAGGATCCATTCGTGCTTGGGATG
>NW_011502599.1:0-792 GCF_000495115.2 Populus euphratica
AATTTACTCCTTTTTGCATCTTTCTTCCAAAATTACCTTCAAAACATAAAACAAAGAATATCAAGGCATTATATATATATATAACATAGGTAAAATACTAGTTAAATATGGGTGAAACTATCGAATAATATCCCCACACTTAGCTCTTGCTTGTTCTCGAGAAAGTATGTATAAAATCAAATTGAAAATAAGTATGATGAATCTTATAATCTCCCATCAATGTCCAAGAATATATGCATTATAAATAAGAATACAATCAAGAAGGATAAAGAGTATAAATTTTCATGGATTCATTTACATGCAAACTTCAAAAATCAATTAATTGTCGGGATTTAAATGAAATCTATGTCATGCCAAAGTGATTAGTTCTCTCATTGATATATACTCCAACACTCACGTGTTTAGGGTTTATGTGTTTGATCTCTCAAATTCAATCAATGAATATATTCTACTATAAGCTTGCTTTTCAATCTCATCTCAATTATTGACATATTACAAACAATACATGAATCAAAAGATCTTATTTTTAGGTTGTAATGGGACTAAGGTTAAGGTGAGGAAAAAGAAAGTAAAAGGAAAGGTTCAAATTAAAGAAAGTAGAGCATTCGAAAAAAAAAATCCAAACAAGATATTCCATCAAAGCACATAAATTTTTCATCTTTAATCACCAATGCTTAATTTCTTTGGATTTCAAGCTCTTTCAATATAAAACCTTAAGAACATAAAGGAATACTTCTTTTTTTTCATTCTTTTTTTTTTTCACTTTTGGCAACTTTGCCCATCTTTTCATCA
>NW_011502599.1:851-6216 GCF_000495115.2 Populus euphratica
CAACCATAATTCCATGAAATATCACAAGTATATGCTCTACTAATCCTCGGCCAAGGGAAAAGAAAAACATATATAAAGTTAAGGCTTATACATGGATAAAGCAAAGAAAAGATAAACAAGCTCAAAAAGGGCTCTCTAAGGATAATATGCTTTAGGTTGGCTTTTTGGCTTAAGTGGTTAAAATTCTTAATGCCTTTATCATCTTCATGTATATATGTAATGCGAATGTAATCTCAACAATATATGAAGCAAGTTCTACAGATACATATCATTGAAAAAATGTGCAATTAAAGAATATAATGTTAAAGGCTCAAAAGCTTGCATTGGTATAATACTATAAAGTCAACATGATATATTCTCAAAGTCAACCCCTAAACCAATTAAACATATATGCACACTCATTTATTTGATTTATATCTTCATCTATCTCAACTAATTCTCATACATAATACTCATATTCTTAAAAACTAATAGGAGTTCAAAAGATCAAGCATATTTGTTTTTTGAAAAATAACAAAGAAATCCAAAATTCTCTTAATACCCCCACGCTTAAAACACAACATTATCCTCAATGTTGAAATAAAAGAAAAGGAATATAAGAGAATGACAAAGATAAAGTAAAATATGAAAAGTAAAAGATAAGAGAAAAAGAAAGCAAATTTGAATTTTTTTTTTTAATGTTGGGTTGCCTCCCAACAAGCGCTTTTGTTTTATGTCATTGACTCAACATGTTGCATGCTCATTCTTCATAAATTGGTTCAGGTAACTCCATAGAAGTGGTGAGTTCAGCTATCCACCCTTCATAGAAAGGTTTCAAGCAATGCTCATTGACCTTGAGTACTTTATTGGTTTTTAAACTTGTAATTTCAAGTACACTATAAGGAAAAACATTAGAAACAACAAATGGTCCAATCTAACGAGGGTGTAACTTTCCAAGAAAAAGTTTCAAACATGAATGATAAAGAAGGACTTTGTCTCCAACATGAAACTCCTTTCTTGTAAGCATTTGGTCTTGAAGACTCTTAGTCTTTTCTTTGTAAATCCTTGCATTCTCGTAAGCATCATTTCAAACCTCTTTCAACTTTTGCAATTGCAACTTTCTTACAATCCCAACAGCATCATAATTCATATTACATTGTTTAATGACCTAAAAAGCTATGTGTTCAAGCTCTACCGATAAATGACATGCTTTCCCGTAAATCATCTTCTAAGGTGACATCCCTATAAGTGATTTGTAAACAGCACAATAAGCCCAAAGTGAATCACCAAGTCATAGACTCTAATCTCACCGGTGCATTGTCTTTTCTAAAATAGACTTGATTTCTTGATTCGAAATTTTAACTTGGTCTTTGAGGGTAGGCTGTTAAAGTCCAATGAGTCACATGATATTTATGTAACAATGCTTCCATTGCACAATTGCAAAAATGAGTGCCATGATCACTAATGATAGCTTTAGGGATTCCAAACTTGTTAAATATGTGAGTCCTTGACATGACTAAAAGATTGTTGTCTTCTCCCAAGTACAGGAGTGTTGAAGTAATAAAAAACCCGAAAAAACTAGGGTCGAACCATAGGGAGGTAAATTGTATAAATTATAGATGCCAATAATACAATAACAACAACAACAACAATAATAATAACAATAATAATAACAATAACAATAATAATAGTAAATTCAGTAATATTAGAATTAGTATTAGTAATAATACCAATAATAATAATAATAATAATAATAATAAAGGAAAAGAAGGAAAAGAAGAAGAAGATGATGATGAGAACTTTGAGATAGAATATTAATGTAAGGTTTAAACAATGATAATAACAAATATCAAGGTTAGAGGTTCCACTAATGGTATATCAAACAAGTATAGTATAAACTCTTACTATTGAATTGGAAACCACGCACAAAGGAGGTTCCAATCAGATTATATATTGTTAACATGATTACATTAGTCATCTTATTCAATTAATGCTAATACTTATAAATCTCGTCAAGCATTCATGATTATAACTTATGTTAACAACAAATCAAGTTCCTTTATAGCAAATTAGCATACGCTGTCGAAATCGAGTCCTCTATAGCGAATCAGCATTCTCTGTAGAATTATGTGTTCTGCAGCCAAATTTCGATTCGGCGCCGAAACTGTGTCGGGTGCAGCGAATTAGTATTCGCTGCTGAAATTGAGTCTTCTGCAGCGAATTAGAATTCTCTGTCGAATTGTGTGTTCTGCAGCGAAATTGTAATTCGCTGGCGAAACTGTGTCTGCTGCAGCGATTTAGAATTCTCTGTCGAATTATGTGTTTTGCAGCGAGATTGTAATTTGTTGTCGACACTATGTCGGCTGCAGCGAATTCACAGCGAATTAGAATTCGCTGTCCAATTGTGTGTTCAGCAACGAAATTGCAATTCGCTGCCCAAACTATGTCGGCTGCAGCCAATTAGAATTCGCTGCCGAAATCGAGTCCTTTCCAGCAAATTAGCATTAACTACAGAATTATGTGTTCTGCAGTCAAATTTTGATTCGTTGCCGAAACTATGTCGGCTCATCGATTGGTGTGATGTCAGATGTCGAATCTATTGTCACTGTTAATAAAAGATTCGCATCAACATTTTCGGTGCTTGTTTCATCCGTGATTTCTTCCTTAGAATAAATCATTTGCAAATCTTTAGATTCATCTAACTCATTTTTACTTAAAGTAGATTCAAGTTGATCATAAACTAATTCGTTAATATGATCTACTTCTTGTAAATCATTATCATCTCCAGGTTGCTTGCAAATGTTGAAAATATTCATCTCCAATGTCATGTTTCCAAATGATAACTTCATCAGTCCATTCCTATAATTAATCAATGCATTAGAAGTTGCAAGAAATGGACGTCCTAAAATAACAGGAAATGAATTACATGCTTCAACAGGTTCTGTGTCCAAGACAATAAAATCCACAGGATAAATGAATTTATCGACTTGTACTAACACATCTTCAATTATTCCTCTAGGCACTTTTACAGATCTATCGGCAAGTAAAAGAGATATAGAAGTTGGTTTTAACTCACCTAGATTGAGACTCTGAAAAACTGAATATGGAAGTAAATTCACACTAGCACCAAGATCAAGTAAGGCTCTTTCAATTTTATGCTCTCCAATAAAGCAAGAAATTGTAGGACAACCAGGGTCTTTATATTTCAAAGCATTATTGTTCTGAAGAATAGCACTTACTTGTTCGGCTAGAAAGGCTTTCTTTTTCACATTCAGTTTCCTCTTCACAGTGCATAGATCTTTCAAAAATTTAGCATAGGAAGGAACCTGTTTAATAGCATCCAACAAAGGTATATTGATCCTTACCTGTTTGAAAATTTCATAAATTTCAGAATTGTGATTGACTTTCCTTTGTTTGGTCATGGCTTGAGGAAATGGAAGTGCTGGCGGTGAATCAGTCGTTTCTTTGCAATTTTCAGATTCAACCCCTTCCTTACCCTCAGAGATTGACTCATCATCTTTCTCATAAGGTTCAAGAGAGGGTTTTTCAATAACCTTACCACTGCGCAGAGTAGTGACTGATTTGACTTGATCCATGTGTTGGCTTCCGGAACTACTTGCATTTGCATTGTATTGCCCTTTGGGATTTTGTTGTGTTTGAGATGGAAACTTACCTTTCTCTTGGAAACTGAGAGCAGATGTTAATTTTGCAAGAGTATCTTTAAAATCTGTCATGTTTTGAGCAAGTTGAGTATTGATTGTCTCTTGCTTTTCAATGAATGCATGCAATGTTTCCTCAAGATTTCTTCTAGGAGGTGGAGCATAAGGAGGTGCATATCCATGAGAATTTTGGAAATTATGGTGTGCTTGAAACGGTGGTTGTGAAGTTTGTGCATTGTCACTCTTCCAACTAAAATTTTGGTGATTTCTCCAACCAGGATTGTATGTTTGCAAATATGGGTTATGATTGGGCCTTTCGAAACTGTTTAAAGCATGGGCTTGTTCATGGAGACATTCCTTAAAAGAAGGCAAGGTTGGACAATCGTTGGTTGAGTGTTCATTTGTTTCACAGATTTGACACACAATGTTTTCAACAGATTTTAATTGACCACTCTTTTTCAATTCTAGTGCCTCGACTTTTCTAGCTAAAGATGCAAACTTGGCTTGAAGGTCATGATCTTCCCTAAGGTTGTACATACCTCCACTAGATGTATGAGGTTGAGTTTTACTCGGTGCCTCATATGTACCCGCGGTGTCCCAATTTTGAGCATTTTCAGCTAACAAGTCTAAGTACTCCATTGCTTCATCAGGGTCTTTATCTTCAAAAGTTCCATTGCACATCAATTCAACCATTTGCCTATCTTTAGGTGTTAACCCTTCATAGAAATGTGAAACCAATCTCCATGTTTCAAAACCATGATGAGGGCAAGTACTAAGCAAGTCTCGATACCTATCCCAACATTGGTAAAATGTTTCTCCTGGTTTTTGAGTGAAAGTGGTGATTTGTCTCTTGAAAGAGTTTGTTCTATGAGATGGAAAAAACTTCTTTAAAAACTGTTGTTGCATTTCATCCCAAGCACGAATGGATCCTGGTCTTAAATTTTGTAGCCATGTTTTAGCTTTATCTTTTAATGAAAAAGGAAAAAGCTTTAATCTAATGGTGTTCATGCTACAATTTAAATTATTATATGTGTTGCAGACCTCCTCAAATTCCCTTAAATGCAAGTATGGATTTTCCAATTCCAAACCATGAAAAGAAGGTAAAAGTTGAATAATACCTGGTTTAAAATTAAAATGAGATGCATCAGGAGGAAAAACTATGCATGATGGTGCACTTGTTCTTGTGGGATTCATGTGGTCTCTAAGTGTTCTAGCACGGTTATTCTCATTATTCTCATTATGAAGTGATTGATTATCTTCTTCGGCCATATTTTCTGAAAATGATGAGGATACCCTACAAAGTCTACCACTTGATGTACGTGACCACACTCTCATGCACGTGTAGGAATAAAATAAAAAGAAGAACAAGAAAGCAAAAGAAGGAGGAAGAAAACAAAATAAAAAGAAACAAAAGAAAAGAAACAAAGTTATATACAAGAAAAGTGAAAAGAGAAAATAAAATAAATACTATAATTTATACAAGAACTTACCTCCCCGGCAACGGCGCCAAAAACTTGACACGACTAAAAGATTGATGTCTTCTCCCAAGTGCAGGAGTGTCGAAGTAATAAATAACCCGGCAAGACCGGGGTCGAACCACAGGGAGGTTAATTGTACAAATTATAAACAACAATTATAAAACAACAATAACAACAACAACAATAGTAATAATAATAATAATAATAATAATAATAATAATAGTAGTAGTAGTAGTAGTAGTAGTAGTA
>NW_011502599.1:6330-13945 GCF_000495115.2 Populus euphratica
ATAAATAAACAAAATAAGAACATGAATAAGATTAAAGTTAACTAAGTAAATGAAAGGAAATGAAAGGCGAATCAACATTCACTGTAGAAATCTTTGTTCTGCAGCCAAATTTTGATTCGTTGCTGAAACTGTGTCGGCTGCAGCGAATTAGAATTCGCTGTCGAATTGTGTGTTCTGCAGCGAAATTGCAATTTGCTCCTGAAACTGTGTCGGCTGCACCGAGTTAGCATTCGCTGTCGAAATCGAGTCCGCTACAGCCAATCAGCATTCACTGCAGAATTATGTGTTCTGCAGCCTAATTTCGATTTGTAGCCGAAACTATGTCGGCTGCAGTGAATTAGTATTCGCTGTCGAATTGTGTGTTCTGCAGTGAAATAGCAATTCACTACCGAAACTGTGTCGGCTGTAGTGAATTACCATACGTTGTCGAAATCGAGTACTCTATAGCGAATCAGCATTCCCTGCAGAATTATGTGATCTGCACCCAAATTTCGATTCGGTGCCAAAACTGTGTCGGCTGCAGTGAATTAGTGTTCGCTCCTGAAATTGAGTCTTCTCCACCGAATTAGAATTCGCTGGCGAATTGTGTGTTCTACAACGAAATTGCAATTCGTTGCCGAAACTATGTCGGCTGCACCGAATTAGCATACGCTGCCGAAATTGAGTCCTCTATAGCAAATCAACATTCGCTTTCGAATTGTGTTTTCAGCAGCGAGATTGCAATTCACTGCCGACACTGTGTCGGCTGTAGCGAATTAGAATTCACTATCGAGTTGTGTGTTCTGCAGCGAAACTGCAATTGGCTATGGACACTGTGTTGGCGGCAGCGAATTAGAATTCGCTACCGAAGTGTGTGTTCTATAGTGAAATTGTGATTCGCTGCCTAAACTGTGTCTGCTGTAGTGAATTAGCATATGCTGCCAGAATCGAGTTCTCGATAGCGAATCAGCATTCACTGCAGAATTATGTGTTCTAAAACTCTGTCAGCTACAACGAATTAGAATTTGCTGTCGAATTGTGTGTAAAACTCTGTCAGCTACAGCGAATTAGAATTTGCTGTCGAATTGTGTGTTTTGCAGCGAAATTGCAATTGGCTTCCGAAACTGTGTCGGCTGCAGCGAATTAGCATTCACTGCCAAAATTGAGTCCTCTACAGGGAATCAGCATTCATTGCAGAATTAGTATTCGCTACCGAAATCGAGTCCTCTATAGTGACTCAGCATTCCCTGCAGAATTATGTGATCTGCAACCAAATTTCGATTCGGTGCCAAAACTGTGTCGGCTGTAGTGAATTAGTGTTCGCTCCTGAAATTGAATCTTCTACAGCGGATTAGAATTCCCTGCCAAATTGTGTGTTCTGCAGCGAAATTGCAATTCGCTGCCGAAACTATGTCAGTTGCAGCGAATGAGCATTCGCTACCAAAATCGAGTCCTCTACGGCGAATCAGCATTCATTGCAGAATTATGTGTTTTGCAGACATATTTGGATTCGTTGTCGAAACTGTATTGGCTGCAGCGAATTAGTATTCGCTGTCGAATTGTGTGTTCTCTAGTGAAATTGCAATTCGCTGCCGAAACTGTGTCGGTTGCAGCGAATTAGCATTCACTGCCAAAGTCGAGTCCTCTACGACGAATCAGCATTTACTGCAGAATTTTGTGTTCTGCAGCCAACTTTGGATTCGTTGTCGAAATTGTGTTGACTGCAGCGAATTAGTATTCGCTGCTGAAATTGAGTCTTCTCCAGCAAATTAGAATTTGTTGTCGAATTGTGCGTTCTGAAGCAAAACTGGAATTCGCTGCCGAAATTATGTCTGCTGCAGCGAATTAGAATTTGCTGTCGAATTGTGTGTTCTGCAGGGAAATTGCAATTCGCTCCCGAAACTGTGTCCGCTGCAGCCAATTAAAATTCGCTGTCGATATCGAGTCCTCTCCAGCAAATCAGCATTCATTGCAGAATTATGTGTTCTACAGCCAAATTTTGATTCGTTGCCGAAACTATGTCGGCTGTAGTGAATTAGAATTCATTGTCGAATTGTGTGTTCTGCAGCGAAACTGCAATGAATTAGAAGTCATTGTCGAATTGTGTGTTCTGCAGCGAAATTGCAATTTGCTTCTGAAACTATGTCGACTGCACGGAGTTAGCATTCGCTGCCGACATGGAATCCTCTATAGCGAATCAGCATTCACTACAGAATTATGTGTTCTACAGCCTAATTTCGATTTTGTAGCTGAAACTATGCCAGCTGTAGCGAATTAGTATTCTCTCCTGAAATTAAGTCTTCTACAGCGAATTAGAATTCACTGTCGAATTGTGTGTTCTACAGCGAAATAGCCATTCACTGTTGAAACTATGTCGGCTGCAGCGAATTCTATACGCTGCCGAAATCGAGTCCTCTACAGCGAATCAGCTTTCACTGTAGAATTATGTGTTCTGTAGCCTAATTTTGATTTGTAACCGAAACTGTGTCGGCTACAACGAATTAGTATTCACTCCTGAAATTGAGTCTTCTATAGCGAATTAGAATTCGTTGTCCAATTGTTTGTTCTGCAGCGAAATAACAATTCACTGCCGAAACTTTGTCGGCTGCAGCGAATTACCATATGGTGCCGAAATCGAGTCCTCTACAGCGAATTTGGATTATGTGTTCTGCAGCCAAATTTGGATTCGTTGTCGAAACTGTGTTGGCTACAGCGAATTAGTATTCACTGCTGAAATTGAGTCTTCTCCAGCGAATTTTAATTCGCTGTCGAATTGTGTGTTCTGCAGCGAAATTGCAATTCACTACCTAAACTGTGTCGGCTGCAGCGAATTAGCATACGCTGCCAAAATCGAATCCTCTATAGCGAATCAGTATTCACTGTAGAATTCTGTGTTCTGCAGCCTAATTTCAATTCGTTGCGGAAACTATGTTGGCTGCATCGAATTAGTATTCGTTTCTGAATTTGAGTCTTCTGCAGCGAATTAGAATTCGCTGTCGAATTGTGTGTTCTGCACCGAAATTGCAATTCGCTCCCGACACTCTTTCAGCTGCAGCGAATGAGAATTCGCTGCCGAAATCTAGTCCTCTCCAGCCAATCTGCATTCACTGTAGAATTATGTGTTCCGCAGTCAAATTTGGATTCGTTGCCGAAACTGTGTCGGCTGCAACAAATTAGTAGTCATTTCTGACATTAAGTCTTCTGCGACGAATTAGAATTCGCTGTCGAATTGTGTGTTCAACAACGAAATTGCAATTCGCTGCCGCAACTGTGTTGGCTGCAGCGAATTAGCATACGCTACCGAAATCGAGTCCTCTATAGCGAATCAGCATTCACTGCAGAATTATGTGTTCTGCAGCCAAATTTCGATTCGGTGCCGAAACTGTGTCGGCTGTAGCGAATTAGTATTCGCTACTGAAATTTAGTCTTCTACAGCGAATTAGAATTCACTGCCGAAACTGTGTCGGCTGCAACGAATTAGCATACGCTGCCGACATCGAGACCTCTACAGCGAATTAGAATTCACTGTAGAATTATGTGTTTTGTAGCCAAATTTTGATTCGTTGCCGAAACTGTGTCGGCTACAGCGAATTAGCATTCGCTGCTGAAATCGAGTCCTCTACAGGGAATCAACATTGACTACAAAATTAGTATTCGCTGCCGAAATCGAGTCCTCAACAGCAAATCAACATTCCCTGCAGAATTCAGTGATCTGCAGCCAAATTTCGATTCGGTGCCAAAACTGTGTCGGCTGCAGCGAATTAGCATACACTGCCGACATCGAGACCTCTACAGCGAATCAGAATTCACTGTAGAATTATATGTTCTGTAGCCAAATTTTGATTCGTTGCCGAAACTGTGTCGGCTACAGCGAATTAATATTCGCTGCCAAATTCGAGTCCTTTACGGCGAATCAGCATGTACTGCAGAATTATGTGTTCTACAGCCAAATTTCGATTCGTTGCCGAAACTGTGTTGGTTGCAGCGACTTAGTATTCGCTGCTGAAATTGAGTCTTCTCCAGTGAATTAGAATTCGTTGTCGAATTGTGTGTTTTGCAGCGAAATTGCAATTCGTTGCCGAAACTGTGTCGGTTGCAGCGAATTAATATTCGCTGCCAAATTCGAGTCCTTTACGGCGAATCAGCATGTACTGCAGAATTATGTGTTCTACAGCCAAATTTCGATTCGTTGCCAAAACTGTGTTGGTTGCAGCGACTTAGTATTCGCTGCTGAAATTGAGTCTTCTGCAGCGAATTAGAATTCGCTATCGAATTGTGTGTTCTGCAACGAAATTGCAATTTACTGCCGAAACTGTGCTGGCTGCAGCGAACTAGAATTTGCTGTCGAATTGTGTGTTCTGCATCGAAATTGCAATTTGCTCCCAAAATTGTGTCGGATGCAGCAAGTTAGCATTCGCTGCCGAATAAAGTCCTCTACAACGAATTAGCATTCACTATAGAATTATGTGTTCTGCAGCCTAATTTCGATTCGTTGTCGAAACTTTGTCAGCTGCAGCTAATTAGTATTCATTTCTGAAATTGAGTCTTCTGCAGCGAATTAGAATTCGCTATCGAATTGTGTGTTCTGCAACGAAATTGCAATTCGCTCCCGACACTCTCTCGGCTGCAGCGAATGAGAATTATGTGTTCCGCAGCCAAATTTTGATCCGTTGCCGAAACTGTGTCGGCTGCAGCGAATTAGAATTCGCTGTCGAATTGTGTGTTCTGCAGCGAAATTGCAATTTGCTCCCGAAACTGTGTCGGATGCAGCGAGTTAGCATTCACTGCCGAAATCGAGTCCTCTACAAAGAATCAGCATTCACAATAGAATTGTGTGTTCTGCAGCCAAATTTTGACTTGCTGCTGAAATTGTGTCAGATGTGGCGAATTAGTATTCGCTGCCAAAATTGAGTCTTCTGCAGCGAATTAGAATTCGCTGCTGAATTATGTGTTCTGCAGTGAAATTGCAATTCGCTGCCGAAATTGTGTCGGCTGCAGCGAATTAGTATTCGCTGCCAAAATTGAGTCTTCTATGCCGAAACTGTGTCGGCTGCAGCGAATTAGAATTTGCAGCAAAATTGCGATTAGCTGTCAAAATTATGTCGACTACAGCGAATTAGCATTCAATGCCGAAACTGTGTCGGCTGCAGCGAATTAGAATTTGGTGCCGAATTGTGTGTTCTACAAAATTGTGATAAGCTACCAAAACTATATTGGCTGTAGCGAATTAGTATTCGCTGCTGAAATTGAGTTTTCTGAATTCACTGCTGAATTGTATGTTCTACAACAAAATTACGATTCGCTGCTAAAACTGTGTCGACTGCATCGAATCGCTGCTGAAGTTGAGTTGTCGGCACGAAATTACGATTCGCTGCTGAAACTGTGTCGACTGCAGCGAATCGCTGCTGAAGTTGAGTTGTCGGCAACAAATTAACATTCGCTGCTGAGTTTCATGTTCTACAGCGAATTTGTGATTCGCCATCGAAGTTGAGTTGGTTGCAACGAAATTACTGCCAAAACTAAGTTGTCTCCTACGAGTTAGCATCTACTGCCGAAATAGTGGCGCCCACAGTGAAACAGTTTTCGCTGTCGAACTAGCTGTTGGCAGCAAAACAGTTGTTGTTGTCGAATTGGTAACCTGCAGCAAACCAGTTCTCGCTACCAATTTCTACAAAGAGATGGCCAAACTTAGAAAAGAGATGTTGGTGCAGTCCAAACCAGAACACTGTTTAGTTATTGGATCATATCTGGAGCTGTAAATCTCGGATTTAGGTTTACTTTATATGGATGGAAAGGTAAGACATAGGCTTACAACTTTCATAAGAGTCGAAGATTTAAAAAGATCATTTTCAAGTCCAAATTGCAGCAACAATGAATAAGTCTGAATCTGTCCTACAGCTCACGCACTGTTTAGGGTTTGACCCATATCTGAAGTTCTAAAAGTCCAAATAACCTTCATTTTTTTTTCCTGAAAAGCTAAGACAATTTCCTACAATTTTATATTTTAAGTAGTTCCAATTCTGACGTTATCAATGATGTTTTAGGCAGACAATAGAAGATTAGGATTGTCACCAAGTTAATAATTGGTCACCCACTCATCAATTTGTCATTAAATCAATACTTCCGAATTTTGACCTATAAAAGGAGCCAGTTACCATGCATTTACGCATATTGGTTTCCAGATCAAGAAGATCATACCTTTACTTTCTCTTTTTGTATTTTTTGTATTTAATAATTGGTCACCCACTCATCAATTTGTCATCAAATCAATACTTCCCAATTTTGACCTATAAAAGGAGCCAGTTACCATGCATTTACGCATATTGGTTTCCAGATCAAGAAGATCATACCTTTACTTTCTCTTTTTGTATTTTTTGTATTGCTTATATTTGCTTTTATTAATATCAAGTTTATGTCTTTCATTTTATTTCCTTTACTTAGTTATCGTTAATTTTATTTATATTTTTATTTTGTTTATATTTTTTCTTTATTTCATTATGTTTACCTAAGTTTATTATGTCAAGGTGAAAAGGTTACACTAATAGTGTAGAAATAAGTATAATGTAAACTCAATATGGACTTTAACGTTTGATACTAACATATTTTGTATTTGTTATCTTGTTCACACTTTCATACTTTGCTTGTTATATGACTAATCTAGATTTATGTTGTATAACATTTGGTAAAACAAATACTTAGCACTTTCATAGCCCATACTGTATGGTATAACCGATACCTAAGTTATGAAAGAAACTTAATTTGTTGTTACCATAAGTTATAATCATGAATGCCTAACGAGATTTACAAGTATTAACATTAATTGAATAAAATGACTAATGTAATCATGTTAACAATTTATAATCTGATTGGAACCTTCCTTTGTGTGTGGTTTCCAATTGAATAATAAGAGTTTATACTATACTTATTTGACATACTATTAGTGGATCCTCTAACCTTGATATTTATTATTATCATTATTTAATCCTTACGTTAATCTTCCATCTCAAAATTGTCATCAACGTTTTCTTCTTCTTCTTTTTCTTTACTACTACTACTACTACTATTTTATTATTACTGTTAATATTATTACTATTGTTGTTGTTATTGTATTATTGTTATCTATAATTTATGCAATTAACCTCCCTGTGGTTCTACCCCGGTCTTGTCGGGTTATTTATTACTTCGACACTCCTGCACTTGGAAGAAGATATCAATCTTTGTGTCTTCATTTGTGAATCTTTGTGTCTTTTGCTTTTACTATTGTGTTTTGTTGTTTCTTATATTTGTTTAAGTATGTTTCAGGTTTAACAGTGTTCATTATTTCAGATGTTGTTTTCTATACTCTATCTTTCTACGTTCAAACATTGAGGATAATGTCTCGTTTTAGTTAGGGGGAGAGAGTAGTAGTTGACAAAAAAATTTAACTAACTGTGTTTTATATTCCATAAAGCATGTGCAAAATTGTTGTTACTAAGATGGCAGAGTAAAGAAGCTTTTTTGTTAAAGTGACTTTTAAGATGGATTTTAGTAACCATTCTTAACAAGATCTATTATAATACTTCTTGAAATATTCAGGTTTACAAACTCCCGCATTCTTATCACTTAATTCTGCTCATATACTCATTTAACATGTATT
>NW_011502599.1:14047-14432 GCF_000495115.2 Populus euphratica
GACAGCTAAAGAAAAGGGATAGTATATAATTTGAAAAAAAAAACAAAAAAATAGCAAAAAAAATAATGATAATAAAAATATAGAAAAGTTTGGTTTCGTAGCCTCCCTAACCTAAGCAATTAAGCCCGAAGGGGTGTTTTAACACCTAATACCCTAAAGTCAACTGACTTAGGAGCTATTGGCCAACGCTTGTTACATGGGTTGAGGAGAAAAGCTTAAGGGAATCAAACATTGCACTATCTACACATCAGTATCGCCAACCCGAGTTACTAAGCTCGTAGGGGTGTCTTAACACCTAATGCCCTAAGACCAACTGGTCTGGGAGTCATTAGCTGAAAGCTCATTACATGGGTTAAAGATGCATGATATTTTTAAAGTATATGTA
>NW_011502599.1:16134-18518 GCF_000495115.2 Populus euphratica
TTGTTGTTGTTATTGTTGTTATTGTATTATTGTTATCTATAATTTATACAATTAACCTCCATGTGATTCGACCCGGGGCTTGCTGAGTTATTTATTACTTCGACACTCCTACACTTGGGAGAAGACATCAATCTTTTGGTCGTGTCAGTTAACAAAGTTATAATCATGAATACCTGACAAGATTTACAAGTCTTGGCATTAATCGAATAACAAAACTAATGTCATCATGTTAACAATTTATAATTTGATTGGAACCTCCTTTGTGTGTGGTTTCCAATTGAATAATTAGAGTTTATACTATACTTATTTGATATACCGTTAGTGGATCCTCTAACCATGACATTTGTTGTTATCATTGTTCAATCCTTGCATTAATCTTCCATATCAAAGCTCTCATCATCATCATCTTCTTCCTCTTCCTCTTCCTCTTCTTTCTTATTATTATTGTTGTTGTTGTTATTGTTATTATTAGTATTAATGTCTAGTATTATTGTTGTTGTTATTATGGATTTGTTATTGTTGTGTTATTATTATTTATAATTTATACGATTAACCTCTTTATGGTTCGATCCCAGTCTTGCCAGGTTATTTATTACTTTAACACTCCTACACTTGGGAGACGACATCAATCTTTTGATCGTGTCAAGTTTTTGGCGTCGTTGTTGGGGAGGTAAGTTCTTGTACAAATTATAGTATTTATTTTATTTTCTCTTTTTACTTTTCTTGTATATAACTTTGTTTCTCCTTTTATTTTCTTCTTCCTTTTATTCTACTCTTTCACGTGCATGAGAGTGTGGTCATGTACATTAAGTGGTAGACTTTGTAGGGTATCCTCATCATTTTCAGAAAATATGGCCGAAGAAGATAATCAATCACTTCATAATGAAAATAATGAGAATAACCGTGGAAAAACTAGGGGAAATATTTTATTAATGTTGGGATAGGTATCGAGACTTGCTTAATACTTGCCCTCATTATGGTTTTGAAACAAGGAGATTGATTTCACATTTTTATGAAAGGTGAATACCTAGAGATAGGCAAATGGTTGAATTGATGTGCAATGGAACTTTTGAAGATAAAGACCTTGATGAAGCAAATGGAGTACTTAGACTTGTTAGCTGAGAATGCTCAAAATTAGGACACCGTAGATATTTATGAGGCACCGAGTAAACTCAGCCTCATACTTCTAGTGGAGTTATGACCTCCAAGCCAAGTTTGCATCTTTAGCTAGAAAAATTAAGGCACTAGAATTGAAAAAGAATGGTCAATTAAAATCTGTTGAAAACATTGTAATATATTCAAAACATTGTGTGTCAAATCTGTGAAACCAATGAACACACAACCATTGATTGTCCAACCTTGCCTTTTTTTAAGGAATATCTCTATGAACAAGCTCATGCTTTAAATAGTTTTTAAAGGCTTAATCTTAACCCATACTCGCAAAAATACAACTCTAGTTGGAGAAATCACCCAAATTTTAGTTAGAAGAGTGATAACTGCAATGCTCGATGATTTCATAAGCATTTAAAATTATTTTCCTACAATTTGGTATGTAAAAATACGAGTTTTTTATTTTATTTTACATTGTAACAGAATTTCTATCAAAATTTCGACAAAGTCTCCCCAATACTAGGAGATCTCAGTTTATCAACAACTCATCTTATACATATCTCATGTTTCATTCCATCATCAACACATATCCATATGGCATTGCGACCATAATTATTATTAATCATAATATTTTGCAAATACAAGGATTCATTTTGCAACACAACTAATAGTAATAAACTTGATTAATAACATTAATATTACAAACATAAATTTTGAAGGTCTCTATGATTAAGATAAAGGAACACTAACATGGTTCCTGTCATATAATTATCTAAAAAAATTACAATAACAACCATTTCATCCTAGATTCACATAGAAGAAAATAAAGATGATAACCCTAAGCCATACAAAATGATTGGAAATACTAATTCCTTAATTCATATAAAAGAACTAGACACCTGGGACACTACTCCTAATAGGAATGAGAAAGACTAGTAACATCAAAATAAGAGAATAAATAAAATACAACCAGATAATGGAGGGTCACCACTACGTGTAACTATGCATATATGTACTGACTCGATAGGGCATAATCATAATTGATCCGCAAAAGAAGATCTTTTACTACATCTAACGCCTATCCTTCCACAACCTACTTATGGTTTTCTTTTCAATTATCATACATTAATTTTTTTCTACTTTACCCTTTTTCTTATCCGCCCAAATTCTGAGGCAACCGCTGCCGACACTAATAACTCCTATTAGTGTCATTAGTCACCCTTACCCGGATAGACTAATCAATTCCTTAGCAATGCCAGCACCAACTTAATCGA
>NW_011500158.1:0-34046 GCF_000495115.2 Populus euphratica
GCCTTGGGTTAATGGGGGGTGTTTCAATAGCTGCATTTGTAGGAGGTAGTCAAGTTTTAGGGGTTGTCTCTAAAGCTTTAGCCGAAGGGGACATCATTGGAAAAACAATTGGAGAGGAATTACAGGTCTCCACAATGTCTGATAGAATGAATACAATGTTTAACCATGCTGATGCCTTCATTGCCTTACCAGGTGGTCTGGGTACATTGGAAGAGATCTTTCATATTTCCTCTTGGGCCCAACTGCACATTCACCATAAACCTATAGGTTTGTTAAATGTTAATGGTTTTTATGATAATTTGTTGTCTTTTCTTGATCAAGCTGTGGAACAGGAATTTCTAACATCTTTGGCATGACAAATCATAATCTCTGCTGCTACTACTGAACAATTGATTGACCAACTACAATCTTTCATCCCTGTAATTGATCGCTCCATGAGTCAACTCAATTGGTCAAACATGCAACGCCGTGAAAAGCTTAAATTGGATTTGAACCTTAGTTTGTGAAAAATTGTGTATTTTTATTTTAATAGCATAATATTTATGTTTTGTTATTTCTTATATTTCTTTCAGTGTGTTTCAGGATTGTCAGTAGTCGCTGTTTCAGGTGATATCTTCTACACTCTATCTTTTTGCTTAGAACATTGAGGACAATGTCTCATTTTAGTTGGGGGGAGAGGATAGTAGTTGATATTAAAAAAAAATTATTATTAAGTAACTGTATTTTCTATTATTTAAACCATTTGCAAAAACTATTGTTACTAGGATGGCAGAGTAACGGAGGAACTTTAGTGACTCTTGAGACGCATCTTAGTAAACATTCTTAACAAGGTCTATTATAATACTTCTTGAAATATTCAGGTTTACAAACTCTTGGATTGTTATCTATAGATTCTGTTTATATGCTCATCTAACAAGTATTTCTAAACCTTCATTTTCACACACACACACTCGAACATATGATTGTGGGTTGCACATTGGATTATTACATTATTTGTGTTCTTTTGTTAAAGGTAACTACTAAGGGAAAGGGATAGTATATAAAATGCAAAAAAAAAAAAAAAAAAAGAATTGGGAAAAATGTCATTTTATGGTAACAAACGGCATTGTACTTGGTCACATTTTATGCTTAGCATAATATTAAAAAGAAAATAAAAACAAAGTAGATAAGTTTGGTTTCGTAGCCTCCTTGATTTAAGCAAATAAGCCCGAAGGGGTGTTTGAACACCTAGTACCCTAAAGTCAACTGACTTGGGAGTTATTGGCCTAGTGCTTATTACATGGGTTGAGGAGAAAGCTTAAGGGAATCAAACATTGCACTATCTACATATCAGTATTTGCAACCCGAGTTACTAAGCTCGTAGGGGTGTCTCAACACCTGATGCCCTAAGACCAACTGGTCTGGGAGTCATTAGCCGAAAGCTCGTTACATGGGTTCAGGATACATTGTGCTATAAATTCTTGCTTTCAAAACAAAAAAAAAAAGAAAAACAAAAAGATAACAATCCCAACCCAAGGAAGTTAACCTTAAACATTAGAACAAAAATTTTGTTTTCTTTCATGAAAAGCTTCATAGCTATGTTTTGATTTATTGAGCACCAAAAGAAGGTTTACTAATATCTTGTTTAAGAGGTATTAAGCAGATATATAAATTTAATGAGAGTTTGTTTATCTGGATAGATTAATAGAAGTTAAATGATGAATGCCTTGCTTTGTGGTATTTGCAAATTATTTTTCTATTTTAATGCTTTGATTACTAGGGACTAGTAATAAGCTGGTTGGGGGGTGTGATTAGTACTTAAAAGTGCATTCTCATTAAAGATTTATGTCATCATATTGCACCTAAAGTATCATTAAATTCCCTAACAAAAGCATGTTTTATATTAGCAAGTCTAAAAATATAATATACCTTCAATTCATGGTAAATGTTCATCCTAAATGCAGGTCTATCACATAAATAAAAGGATTTATTGATGAGTTTAAGGATTGAAATTGAAAGGATAAAAAGAAGGCCAAACTTAGCAAAGTGTTGCTGGTGCATTCCAAACTCAAACACCATTCGGTAATTTGATCATATCTGGAGCTGTAGATATCAGATTTAGGTCCATTTTATATCGATGGAAAGGTAAGACATAGACCTACAACTTTCATATGGACTCAAAGACTCAATTCCGCCATTTTCAAGCTCAAATCTTAGCAATAACAAAGACATCGGAAGCTGTCCTGCAGCTCAAACACTATTCGGTTTTTGGCTCATATCTTGAGTTCTAGAAGTCCAAATGAGCTCTGGTTTTTTTTGTTGGAAAGCTGAGACAATTGCCCACAACTTCCACAATTCAGTTGGCTATAATTTTGATGTGAGTAATGACGTTTTGGCCAGCAAACAATATCAATAAACCAGCAGCCATTAATGTCAAAAACTAGCCACCAAATCAATGGATGCCCACCAATTCTTCAATCAATCAATAGTTCTGAAACTTAGCCTATAAAAGGAGGCATTGTCCATATATTTAGTCATATTAATTTTTAGATCAAAGTTATCTTCTTGCTTTCTCTCTACATCTTTGTAATGTTCAAGTTTTCTTTCATGCTATAGTAATCTCTTGTTTATGCTCTTTCATTTCATTTCCTATACTTAGTTAGCTTATATTATGTTTATGTTCTTATATTGCTTATTTATGTTTTTCTCCTTCTTAATGTTTAGCTAAGTTAATTATGTCAAGGTGAAAAAGTTTCTCTAATGGTGTTAGAATAGGTATAATATAAACTCAACATGAGCTTTAAATGTTTATATCCAAGAAAGATTGTTATTAACATGTTTTATCTTTTTATCTTACTAATTCTTAATACCTTGCTTATTAAATGTTTAATTTAGATTTGTGTTGTATAATATTTGGTACATCAAATGCTTGATCCTTCATAGTTTTCGACCGACATCGTTATTATGATAGGAACTTGATTTGTTGTTAACATAAACTAACAACATGAATGCTTAATGATATTTATAAGTATGGTATTACTTAGATAAGATAATTAATATGATCATGTTAGTAATTTATAATGAGCTAATAACGAGAAATCATCCGATTAGAACCTCCTTTGTGTGTGGTTTCTAGTTGAGTAATAAAAAGAGTTTATATTATATTTATTTGAAATACCATTAGTGAATCCTATAACCTTGACATATGTTTTGTTATTTTTTAATCCTTACATCAATATCACATCCCAAAACTTTCTTCAACTCTTTTTTTGTTATTATTCTCTTCAAATCTTGTTTTTTATTTGTAATTTATATAATTCACCTCCCTGTGGTTCGACCGCGGTCTTGCTGGGTTATTTTACTTTGACACTCCTACAGTTGGGATAAGACATCAACTCTTTGATCGTGTTAGTGAACTAGATAACAAATATAAAACATGTTAGTATCAAACATTAAAGTCCATATTAAGTTTATACTATACTTATTCTTACACCATTAGTGTAACCTTTTCACCTTGACATAATAAACTTAGCTAGACATAATGAAAGAAAAAAAAATAAACAAAATAAGAACATAAATAAGATAAGAGTTAACTAAGTAAATGAAAGGAAATGAAAGGCATAAACTTGATATTAATGAAAAAAAAGCATAAGCAATACAAAAAATACAAAGAGAGAAAGCAAGAGCATGATCTTGATCTGGAAACCAAGATGCCTAAATGCATGGAAAATGCCTCCTTTTATAGGCCAAAATTGGGAACTATTGATTTGATGACTAATTGATGAGTGGGTGGCCAACTCTTGACTTGGTGACAATCCTTATCTTCTCTTATCTGCCCAAAACATCATTGATAACGTCAAAACTAGAGCCACTTGAAAACATGAAAGTTGTAGAAAATTATCTCAGATTTCTTGTGTAAATAATTCAACTCATTTTGACTTCTAGAACTCCAGATATCTCTAAAATACTGAACAGTGCTCGGGCTGGAGGACAGATTCGGGCTTTTTTATTGTTGCTATAATTTGGACTTGAAAATGGCCTTTTTAGATCTTGGGCTCCATATGAAAGTTGTAGGCCTATGCCTTACCTTTCCATCCATATAAAGTAGACATAAATATGAGATCTATAGCTCCAGATATGACCCAATTACCGAACAGTCTTCTGGTTTTGATTGCACCCACATCTCTTTTCTAAGTTTGGCCATCTCTTTATCCTTTCAATTTCAGTTCTTAAATTCATCGATCAATCCTTTCATTTATGTGATAGGCCTGCATTTAAAATGAACATTTACCATAAATTAAAGGTATCTTATATTATTAGATATATTATTATAAAACATGCTTTAGTTAAGGAGTTATTGATACTTCAAGTGCAAAATGATGATATAAAACCTTGATAAAAATGCACTTTTAAATACTAATTAGTGACATTTTTATAGGTGATTTATAAGCAGTTTAATAAGCCTAAAGTGCATCTCTAAGACGTAGACTCCAATCTTGCCGTTAGGTTGCACTATTTTCTTTAAAATGGACTTGATTTCTCGATTTGAAATTTCAGCTTGGCCATTCGTTTGAGGATGATATGCTGTGAAAGTTTAATGAGTCACATGATATTTGCGTAGCAATGCTTCTATGGAACGATTACAGAGATGAGTGCAATGATCACTAATGATAGCTTTAGGGGTGCCAAACCTGTCAAATATGTAAGTCCTGACAAAATCTAAAACAACCTTAGCATCGTTAATTCATGTGGCTTTCGCCTCAATCCATTTGGACACATAATCAATAAGAAGAAGAATATAAAGATTTCTAAAAGAAGAAGGAAATGGACCCATAAAGTCAATACCCTAAACATAAAAAAATTTATTTACAAGAATATTCGTTAAAGGCATTTGATTCTTATGAGTGATATTACCTGCTTTTTGGCATTTTTCACATGATTTGCAGAAGTGATATGCATCTTTAAAAATAGAAGGCCAATAGAAACCACTTTCAAATATCTTATAGGCCGTTTTTTTTGCTCCAAAATGCCCACCATAAGAATGAGAATGACAAAAAGTGAGAATGGAATGAAATTCATCCTATGGTACACATCTCCTTACTACTTGATCCATATAAAATTTCCACAAGTAAGGAGTATTCCAAAAATAATATTTAGCATTAGCCCGTAACTTATCTTTTTGGGGTTTAAACAAACCTAGAGGGAATTCTTTGGTGACTAAATAGTTTACCAAATCAGCATACTATGGTCTTGTAAAGGAATGTAGCACATACAATTGTTTATCAGGGAATATTTCTTTTATTGTTTCGGTTGGGATATCCTTGGTTCTCAGTCAACTCAAGTAATCAGCCACATGGTTTTCGACACCTTTTTTGTCTTTGATCTCGAGATCAAATTCTTGTAAAAGCAAGATCCACCTAATCAGTCTTGGTTTGGACTCCTTGTTCTTCAAAAGATACCTGAGAGCTGCATGGTTGGTAAAAATAATGACTTTTGTACCAAGTAAATATGACTTGAATTTTTCAAGAGCAAACACCACTGCAAAAAGTTCCTTTTTAGTTGTATGGTAATTGCATTGTGCTCCATCCAGCATGCGAGAAGCATATGCGATAACATGCAAATTCTTCCCGATTCTTTGCCCAAGCACACTCCTACCACATAGTCACTCGCATCACATATTATCTCAAAAGGTTCATCCCAATTTGGTGGGTGGATGATAGGGGCAGATGTGACACATCTCTTAAGCTTATCATGAGCATCTTTACAGGTTTGATCAAACATAAAATCCACTTTTTTGGCTAATAGTCTACACAAAGGTGCTGTAATCTTTGAGAAATCTTTGATTAAGTGTTGATAGAAACCTGTATGGCCTAGAAAAGAATGAACTTCCCTTACGCATGAGGGGTAAAACAATGATGAAATAACATCTATCTTAGCTTTATCAACCTCAAATCCATGTGAAGACACAACATGCCCAAGAACTATTCCTTATTCTACCATAAAATAACACTTTTCATAGTTTAAGACAAGGTTAGTTTTAATGCACCTTTTCAGGATCAAAGATAAATTTTCTAGACATTTATCAAAAGAATCACCATACACCGTGAAATCATCCATAAAAACCTCGATTATTCTTTCAACATAGTTAGAAAAAATACTCATTATATATCTTTGAAAAGTTGTAGGAGCATTATAAAGACCAAAAGGCATTCTCCTATATGCATATGTACCAAATGAACATGTAAATATAGTCTTTTCTTGATCCTTAGGATTAATAACAATCTGATTATATCCACTATATCCATCAAGAAAGTAATAAAAAAGACTTACCTGCTAAGCATTTAAGCATTTGATCCATTAATGGTAATGGGAAATGATCTTTGCATGTAAAAAAATTGAGCTTTCTGTAATCAACACACATTCTCCATCCACTCGAGATGCGAGTAGAAATGAGCTCATCATTTTTGTTTTTCACCAATGTGATTCTGGTCTTTTTATGCACCACATGGATTGGTGCCACCCATTTACTATCCGTGATGGGATAAAAGACTCCTGCATCTAACAATTTCAAAATTTTAGCTTTCACTACCTCCATCATAGACAGGTTCAACCTCCTTTGCATTTCCCTTATTGGTTTTGCGTTGTCCTCCAATAATATATGATGCATACACATTGAGGGACTAATGCCCTTGATGTCAACTAAAGTCCATCCAATGGCCATCTTGTGATCACATAAAACTTCATAAGTTTTTCCTCTTTTATACTTGTTAAACCTTTTGCAATAATAACGGGAAGTGTATTGTTATCGCCAATGAATACATACTTTAAATTATCGGGCAAAGGTTTTAATTCTAACTCGGGGGCCTATAAAATAGATGGTAAAAGCTTTTTATGTGAGAGTACTAAATCAACAAAGACATTACCATGGGGAACAGTTTGTAAAGCTTGTAAGGCCAATACTGATTTGTGCATGTTTTGGGGAACACACACGTGCCTCTCTATCTTTTCTATCTTGGTGAAATTATAGCCATAGTTCAAAGCTATGCTTAATCCATCTTCCCAATCAAAATCAAAAACTTGCTATAAGGATATTTCATTGCATCATGAAAAATGAATTCAATTTTTTCATCTCCTACCTCTATAGACAAGGTATGCTTACGACAATCAATCTTTGTGTTGACAGTTTTCAAGAATGGTCTCCCAAACAATATAGGTGATGAATCATAAGAATCATGTTCCATATCAAGAATATAAAAGTCACATGGAATAACCAAACTATCAATCTTGATTAGGACATCTTCTATCACACCAAGTGGGTAAACAAAACTACGATCCACAAGTTGTATTACAATACTAGTTTTATTCAAAGGCTCTAGACTAAGAGAATCATAAACATGTTTAGACATAATACTAATGGATGCACCTAAATCGCATAAAGCTCTTTTAAAACTAGTATTACCAATAACACATGGGATAGTAAACGCACCTGAGTCTTTTTATTTCAAAGGCAGATTCTTTTGAACAACAGCAGATACAACTTCACTATACTTACCATTTCATGAGCTATTAGTTTGAAAACTCTACCTCTTTCAAGAATTTTGCATACTTGGGAATTTGCTTGATAACATCAAGTAAAGAAATGTTCAGTTCCACTTTCTTGAAAACCTCTAAGATCTCTTTTTCTTTGTCTTCTTTCTTTGACTTAGAAAAACTCACAAGAAAGGGTGAAATTATTTTAAAACTAGAATTCATTGAGTGAGGAGTTACCTTTGAAGTGTTGGTCATTGTTTCAGTTTAGAAAAAAGAAGGATGATGTAACTTAATTCAATTTCTATCTCCTCTTCTTTCCCTCCCTTTATTTATTTTGACCTTTACTCTTCAAGTTCTTTCCCACTTCGCAGTATGATTGTACTAACATTTTCTTTCGGATTTAATGCTTGGGAGGGAAACTTTCCATTGATTGGTGCTTTCAATTTCCGTACACTTGATGCTACTTACCCCATTTGCTTTTCTAAGTTGTGAATACTTAACCTTGTTTCCTGTTGAAAAGACATGACATTTTATTGCAAGGTAACAGTATTAAAAGCCAAAGTTTTCATCATCTTACGAAGATCATCATTGGATGACAACCCTATAATATTAGAGTTTGTGAATTGAGGGGGTTATCTTACTTGATAATTATATTAAGACTGAAATCCATGGGGATATAACTGTCGGCCTTGATTTCCTTGTTGGGATGGGTTGCTGTAACTTAAGTTAGGATGATTTCTCCATCTAAGATTGTACGTGTTGGAAAATGGATCATATTTATGGTGAGGTTGTCCATTGAATACTTTATCAACTGCATTAACTTGTTTAATGTAATCTTCTTGCATTGTTGGGCACATATTCGAAGCATGTCATTGTAAGGAGCATATGCTACAAACTTTCACCTGCTGTATATTTCCACAAACAAAAGAACGCACAAGAGAAGTAAGATCATTAACTTTATTTTCAAGGTTAGAAATATTTACCTCATTTACTCGTTTGTTGGAGAAGTCTTTATGAGTGCCAAACTGTTTTAAGTTGGTTGCCATATTTGAGATCAATTGGCATGCAACCTCGGGTGTCTTATCCACCAATGCGCCTCCACTTGCAACATCAATGATACTACGGTCAGTAGGCATCAATCCTTCATAAAACTATTGAATGAGTAGCTGATTGAGTATTTGATGATGAGGGCATTGAATGCATAGTTGTTCAAATCTTTCCCAATACTCGGAGAGAGTCTCTCCATGAGATTGTCGAATCCCACATATTTCTTTCCTTATATTGGCAACTTGAGATGCTGGAAAATACTTTTCAAGAAAGATCTTCTTCATGCCATTCCAAGTTCCAATTGAACATGGGAGAATGGAGAAAAGCCATGCTTTTGCTGCCTCTTTTAAAGAGAAAGGGAAAGCTTTCAACTTAACATGTTCTTCGTCAACTTCGTTTGGTTTCATGACAATACAAACCATATGAAACTCCTTGAGATGAGTATAAGGATCTTCTCCCGCAAGACCATTAAATGTTGGTAGTAAATGTATAAAACCAGATTTGAGGTCAAAGTTTACATTATTATCGATGTTTATGCATAGTGGCTGATTTTCCATGTTAGGAGCAGCAAGCTCCTTGAGTGTTTGTTGTCGTGCAATAGCCATAGTGTTGAGACGAGCTTCCTTTCGTAACCTGCGTAAAGTTTTTTCTATTTCGAGATCTAACTGCACTTGAATCTGGTTAGTAGAACAGGTTACTGGTAGAAATCATCAGAAAAACACAAGAAAAAAAAACCACATAAGAGATCAAAAACAATGCAAATTGTACAAAAATCCTAGGGTAGAAAACTAAAACTGCCTAAAAACCCTAGAAAACACCGGAATTTGGCCTTGATATGGTGGGGCTAGTGGTCACCACCAGTCCTATTCATAATGTCATTTCCATTCAGGAAACAAAAGGTCAAAATCTAATTGCACAAACAATTCTATTTTCAACAGTACCGCTGCCACAAGTGAATAGTACTGTCGCAAGAAAAAATTTTGTTTCTTTTATTTTTAGAAATATAAATAAAAATCACAGCAACTAAAAATAACAGTATAAGCACAAGAATCAACTAAAATTACTTTCCTAGCAACGACACCAAAATTTGTTGCAATGTCGCGGTCGTACAAATTAATTACCCTAGCTTAAAACACAACACACAAGATAGTGTAGAGAAAGCAAGGGGTCGATCCTACGAGAAAGATTTTGTTCAGATTTTTATGTTATATGTTATGCAATTTGGGGGGGTTTTGATTTGTGATGATCTAAAATATAGAAGAAATTAAACTCGCTAACTAAATCAATTGAAACAAAAATTTATCAAAAAAACAAACCTTGGTCGCAAGCACAAATCCACCAATATAAATTAGAACCGATCCTTGAAACGAAACTACAATTTATATTCTGAATTTTTATCTTTTCTTAACGTTGGTTAATTAACAGATCCACTATATAATTAGCCCTAACCAACAAATAATCATAATATCCGCATTGATGATTTAGTTCAGCAAACTTGCCAACACTAAAATCTATTAAAGATGTTAGATCATTCTTAGGACATGCTGGTTTTTATAGAAGGTTCATCAAAGATTTTAGTGTAATATTTAAGCCTTTAAGTAACCTTCTAACAAAGGATACTATGTTTTAATGGACTGAATATTGTGAAGAAGCCTTTGTTAAACTTAAAAATTTGCTTACTTGTGCTCCTATCATTCAACCTCCTAATTGGTCATTACCTTTTGAAATAATGTGTGATGATAGTGATTATGCCGTAGGTGCTGTTTTGGGACAAAGAAAAGATAAGAAACCTTATGTAATTTACTACGCAAGTAAAACTTTAAATAGTGCTCAAATGAATTATACCATCACTGAAAAAGAATTACTTGCAGTAGTATTTGCATGTTAAAAATTCAGGTCTTATCTTGTTGGCTCACCTGTTGTTGTTTTTAGTGATCATACTGCATTGAAATATCTTCTTTCTAAGAAAGATTCTAAGGCTAGATTGGTGCGGTGGATTTTGTTACTTCAAGAATTTGATATCACAATCAAAGATAAGAAAGGCAGTGAAAATGTTGTCATAGATCACTTGTCAAGATTGACAACAGATTCGAAAACTGACATCACACCAATCGATGACTACTTTCTCGATGAATCTTTACTTTTTGTCTCTATAATGCCTTGGTTTGCTAATATTGTCAATTTTCTTATTTCAGGACAATTGTCAGCTCATTGGAGTACCCAAGATAAAAGAAAGTTCTTGAACGAAGTGAAGAACTTTTATTGGGATGACCCTTATTTATTCAAATATTGTCCTGATCAAATATTTTGAAGATGCATTCCTGACAATGAGGTAAGTAGTGTCATTAAATTTTATCATTCTGAGGCATGTGGGGGCCATTTCTCATCAAGAAAGAAAATTGTAAAAATCTTACAAAGTAGATTTTAGTGGCTCACCATGTTCAAAGACTCACATGCATTCTGCAAGTCTTGTGAAAATTGTCAAAAGTTGGGATCTATTTCAAAATATCACATGATGCCTTTAAATCCTATTATTGTCATTGAAATCTTTGACTGTTGGGGTATAGATTTCATGGGTCCATTCCCTGCATCATTTGGTTTCTTATACATATTAATCGCAGTAGATTATGTTTTAAAATGGATATAGGCAATTCCAAGTCGAAACAATGATCACAAAACAATGATAAGTTTTTGAAAGAAAATATTTTGAGTCGATTTTGAGTCCCTCGAGCCATAATAAGTGGTGGTGGAACACATTTCTGCAACAAGCCATTTGAGTCTTTAATGAAGAAATATGGAATCACACACAAAGTTGCCACCCCTTATCACCCTTAAACAAGTGGAGAAGTAGAGCTTGCTAATAGGGAGATCAAACATATTTTGGAGAAAATAGTGAACCCTAATAGGAAAGACTGGTCTTTAAGACTTAATGATGCACTTTGGGCTTATCGAACTGCTTATAAAACATCATTAGGTATGTCACCTTATAGACTAGTCTATGGAAAACCTTGTCACTTGCCTATGGAACTTGAACATAAAGCTTATTGGGCTATTAAAGCTTTCAATTCAAATCTGGATGATGCTAGTCAACTGCAAAAATTACAAATAAATGAGCTTGAGAAAATAAGAAATGATGCATATGAAAATTCAAGAATTCATAAAGCAAGAATTAAAGAGTTTCATGACAAGAAAATACTTAGAAAAACATTCAATGTTGGTCAAAAAGTCTTGTGCTTGATCGTTTTTTATGATCGGCTTGTTTTAACTCGCAAGTGCACAAGTGTGTGATGTAGCAATTAACTCGGTAAGATCGAGGTCATATCCATAGAGAGCTAGATCTAGAAAATAAGCTAGGTAACAAAAAAAAACTCAAGAGAAATTAAATTAATAATAACTTGGTTGAAAATAATTAATGGATTTGTTTTGAAAGATGAAAACGTGTAAATAGATTTTAAATGATAAGAAAAAGTAAATCTTGGTCCAAATCAATTTTAATGGTGATGTTTTGGTGATTCCTTCAAGATATATAAGATAACTCAACCTAATATCAACGATGGTGATATTAGATCGAAATATATTACAATGAAGTTTAAAAGGATAAAGATTGATTATTGCTTAAGAATGAACAAGTACTTTCATATTAAGTAAGACATTGAATCAAGCAATCTCTATACCAAAACTAAAGTTTGTGCATAAAAATTCAAGATTATAACATTACCTAAATGGTTTCTAAATTTTATTTGCAATAATAAATCATTCATGAAGAAAATGAAAAGATAAACATTAAGATTCATTCATATCTTAAAGAACTCACCTCAACCACCATCATCCTTGATTTGGATCCAAGAAAGAGATTAGCCAACCATGATTATATATAAGAACAATTTAATAAACATGAAATAACTTGAATTAAACTAAAATAATAAGTTTTACAAGCTAAAGAACCAAAATCTATAAAGAAGAACACAACACAATTTCAGTAAAAATTCGGACACAAATCTGATGCTAACTTTAGACAGCAATTTAGACCCCCTTAGAAGCCTTTTATCGAGATGTCTATTGAGACATATTTATAGGAAATTCTGTCACCTTTCCAGATCATTAAATAACAGCTCATTTGGATACCTGAGTCAAAATTTATGGGCAAAACACCGAAATATGTTCTGAAAAATCAAATCGGGACAGCTTTACAACCACTTTGGTGCACGTTTTTCTTCCTCATTTATGAGCTATCTCTTTCTTCGTTTTGACCCAAAATAATGTAAAAAGTCCCCTCCAGCTTTCCATCCATGTGCTTGCCTTCTTGGATCAATGGATTACCCAAAATAAATCAATTGTTGTTGTGTGGACATGTAAGATCATGGATTGTGTTTGGGCTGATTTGAAGGTTGATTTGGGGCTGATTTGGGGCTGAATTTAAGCATCAAATAAGTATACAAATATACCTATTATTTGGGCTAAGATTGACATTGAAACCTTGACTGTTTAATGGTTGAAGTTTGCACACAACATAAGGCAAGTTTGGGCTTAAAATAGATCATATGATATTCTTTTCTAGAATTGGAATAGAATTGATTTTTGGGACAAATTTGGAGCATTTATTTGAACCAAGATTTGCTTCAATCTTCAACTAAATGTCTCTTCAATTCTTTGTTCTGAATTCTGACGTTGAATTTCTTGAATTAATTCATTTAAGCTCCAAAAACCTATAGAAATATTAAAACAAACTTCATTACTGAAAAGCACATCAATTATTATTAAAAAAACCAAATAATAACAATAAATACATATGTAAAATAAGAGACATAATGACACTTTTGATGCATAATCACAACCCCCAACTTAGATTTTGCTAGTCCTTAAGCAAAACAAACATAAAACCTTTGAAATAAAAAGAATAATAACAATCCTAATTAGGCTCGATTCATCACACTTTAAGGACCTATCATGCAAACATTGGTATCTTTAACTTAATGTACACAATAGCAAATAAAGAAAAATAAGCATACTCACATTTTCTAAATCAAACATCCATACAAAATTTCCAAATTCAGTCATATTTATCGTGCAACCAACATAATTGATTCATATGAAAACTCAACTTGTAATCTTCCCTTCTCACCAACACAAACAAGGTAGTAAACTAGAGAAATATCTATATATTTTTTTTCTTTTTTCTTTCTTTGTTTTTTTTTTGAAGATATGATTTATTCTTTGTCTTTAAGTAGTCACTTCCCTTTTGATGCGAATACAAACATTTGTGATGAATGCACCCGGTTATTCACAAAGTCACAAACTTAAAGTGCTTTACATACTTATATTTTAAGCTGCCGTTTGACGTAAAGATAAACATTTGTGATGAATACCCCTAGTTACTGAGCAACTCAAAACATTGAAGTAGATAGAACTTTATACATATTTATTTATTTATTTGTGTAATAATTATTACTCTATTTACTTAAACCTTGTTTAGGACTGGATCAAAAGGGATAATCACAAGTAAAGCATCATACTCATCTTTCATGCATAATCACACAACTCACACAACTTTTACAAGGAAAGATGTACTTCAGTAATCTTAAAAAAAGTATGTTATATCTTGGTTTATAAGATATTATCTATCCCAAATTAAAGCGTGCAATGTTCAACATAATAATGAATCCAAAAATGTAATGATGATCCTAAACAAGTCTCATTCACATATGAATGCAAGTTTTTTTTTTTTTTAACAAGCACAGTTATCTCAAGCATTCAACATAATGAAATATCTAAAATTAAGTTTTACATTATCCTCAATGTAAAAGAGAAAGAGAAGAAAAGTATAAAGATTAGAAAATTGTTACTCCCCTTTTGTTTTCAAGGATGAATGTCTGATTGAATTGGGCATGAGCTAACTTCTTGCTTGATTTTTTTTAACCTGCATATCACAACTAAAAGAAAACATTGATGTTTTTTTTTTTGAAAATAAAGAACCTCACACCCCCCAACTTAAAATAATGCATTGTCCCAAATGCATGAACAAGAAAATATAAGAGATGGAAGAAAGAAGAAAAAATAAAAATAAAAATAAAAATAAAAATAAAAATAAAAACTCATTACTTCTAATACTACAATGGTATTCGATCTTCAAGATCCAATGTCTCAATTTCAGCCACAATGTTTTCAAGATAAGGTTTCAATCGATGACCATTTACTTTGAAAATATTTCCATTCTTAGGATTTTCTACCTCAAATGCACCATGCTCAGAGATGGATTTAATCATAAATGGACCAATCCATTTTGTCCTCAACTTCCCAGGAAAGAGATGTAATCGTGAATTATACAAGAGAACCTTTTGACCAACATGAAAGGATTTTCTAAGAATATGTTTATCATGCAAAGTTTTCATCTTATGTTTTGAAATTTTTGCATTTTCAAATGCATCATTTCTCAGCTCCTCTAATTCATCCAATTGAAGCTTTCTATTTTTTCCAACCTCGTTTTCATTGTCATTGAATTGCCGAATGGCCCAATATGCACGGTGCTCAATCTCAACAGGGAGATGACAAGGCTTTCCATAAACTAGCCTATAAGGAGACATTCCTAAAGAGGTCTTATAAGCAGTGCGATATGCCCACAAAGCATCAACTAGTCGTAGGGACCAATCTTTACGGTTTGGATTGATTGTTTTCTCTAAAATGTTCTTGATCTTCCTATTTGCCAACTCAGCTTGGCCACTAGTCTGTGGGTGATAGGAGGTACTGACCTTGTGAATTATGCTTGACCGCGTTTTATGATCGGCTTGTTTTAACTCGCAAGTACACGAGTGTGCGATGTAGCAATTAACTCGGTAAGATCGATGTCATATCCACAGAGAGCTAGATGTGGAAATTAAGCTAGGTAACAAAAAAAAACTCAAGAGAAAGTAAATTAACAATAACTTGGTTGAAAATAATTGATGGATTTGTTTTCAAAGATGAAAAAGTGTAAATAGTTTTTAAATGACAAGAAAAAGTAAGTCTTGGTCCAAATCAATTTTAATGGTGATGTATTGGTGATTTCTTCAACATATATAAGATAACTCAACCTAATATCAACGATGGTGATATTAGATTGGAAGATATTACAATGAAGATTAGAAAGATGAAGATTGATTATTGCTTAAGAATGAACAAGTACTTTCATATTAAGTAAGACATTGAATCAAGCAATCTCTATACCAAAACTAAAGTTTGTGCATAAAAATTCAAGATTATAACATTACCTAAATGATTTCTAAAATTTCTTTACAATAATAAATCATTCATGAAGAAAATAAGAAGATAAACATTAAGATTCATTCATATCCTAAAGAACTCACCTCAATCATCATTATCTTTGATTTGGATCCAAGAAAGAGTTTAGCCAACCATGATTATATATAAGAACACTTCAATAAACATGAAAGAACTTGAATCCAACTGAAATAATAAGTTTTACAAACTAAAGAACTGAAATCTATAAAGAAGAACACAATACAATTTCAGAAAAAATTCAGACACAAATCTGACTCTAACTTTGGACAGCAATTCGACCCCCTTAGAAGATTTGTTTCGAGAAGTCTATTATAGACATATTTATAGGAAATTTTGTCACCTTTCCAGATCATTAAAGAACAGCTCATTTGGACACCTGAGTCAAAAGTTATGGGCAAAACACCAAAAGGTGTTCTGAAAAATCAAATCAAGACAGCTTTACAACTACTTTGGTGCATATTTTTCTTCCTCATTTATGAGGTGTCTCCTTCTTCTTTTTGACCCAAAATAATGTTAAAATATCCCCTCCAGCTTTCCATACATGTGCTTGGCTTCTTGGATCAATGGATTGCCCAAAATAAATCAATTGTTATTTGTTGTGTGGACATGTAAGATCATGGATTGTGTTTGGGTTGATTTGAAGGTTGATTTGGGGTTGATTTAGGGCTGAATTTGGGGCTGAATTTGGGGCTGAATTTGAGCATCAAATAAGTATACAAATGTACTTATTATTTGGGCTAAGATTGACATTGAAACCTTGAGTGTTTAATGGTTGAAGTTTACACACAACATAAGGCAAATTTGGGCTTGAAATAAATCATATGATATTCTTTTCTAGAATTGGAATAGAATTGATTTTTGGGACAAATTTGGAGCACTTATTTGAACCAAGATTTGCTTCAATCTTCAACTAAATGTCTCTTCAATTCTTTGTTCTGAATTCCGACGTTGAATTTCCTGAATTAATTCATTTAAGCTCCAAAAACCTATCGAAACATTAAAACAAACTTCATTACTGAAAAGCACATCAATTATTATTAAAAAAACCAAATAAAAACAATAAATACATATGTAAAATAAGAGACTTAATGACTCTTTTGATGCACAATCATCTTGCTTTATAATTCTCGACTGCATTTATTTCCTGGAAAATTAAGATCAAGATGGAGTGGTCCTTTTATTGTGAAACATGTGAATCCATATGGGGCCTATGAAATTGAGAATCCAAAGAATGGTAGTGTTTTCAAGGTAAATGGACATCGTCTGAAAGTTTACTTTGACAATTTTTTAGTTGAACATGATTCTATTGAATTAGGTGATCCTTTATATAAAGATTGATTTTTTTTATGTTTTTTTTTTAGTGATTTTTGCTAATTTCTGTCACCCTAGTCAAATGGCGGATAACGATACTCCATGACTTAAGTCGGTTCTTTCAGTTTCCCACAATAACTGATATCTGTGTATATATTTGTGAAATTCTTTGAATCTCTCTTCCAATTCTCATTTGAAAATGGACATTAATGTTGAAAAATTGAAAAAGTATTTTCCCGCTCTGCCTCAAAATACGATTATAAAAATTTACCATGCTAGATGTGCAAGATTGAGATTGTTAATGAATCATGGAATTCCTGAAGATATTCACTGGTTGATTGAAGCAAAGGTCTGATTATCAGGTGAGTCCTCTAACTCCTTCATTTCAGACATGCTTGAAAGAGATAAAAGCACTTTTGCAAAGAAACATCGTGCAAAATGACTGAAAGTCTGTTATCAATGTGCTAAATGGACTTGTAACGCACAATGTCGTTCTTTAGGAATGGTATCTATAAACCGTGAAGAAATAATACAATTCATTAAGGATATCCTAAGTAAGGAGTCTTTAGATAATCTTCTATTGACTCTTGAGACGCAGCCTAGTAGAGATGTGCATCATGCAATTCATGATTTATGGCCCCACTTTCATAAAGAAGATAATCGACTTAGTCTTGGGAATTTGACTAAAAAAGACCTTGTTTGCTAGTTTTTAAGAAAACTGGATAGGAAGCCTATCCCCGACCCATAGAGGGCGTTTAAGGCGTTCTTAGATGTAAAACCAAGGGAAGTTGTGAGCCACAATCATAACTTTTAAAAAGAAAATAAATAAATAAATAAAGAGAAAGAGAGAGAGTGTGTGTGTGTGTGAGACTCTAGCTAGCCTACATACAATGGTTATTATGATAAGTTGTTGTCTTTTCTTGATCATGCTGTGAAACAGGAATTTCTAACATCTTCTGCACGAGAAATCATAATCTTTGTTGCTACTGCTGAACAATTGATTTACCAACTATAATCTTTCATTCCTATAATTGATCCTTTCACGAGTCACATAAATTGGTCAATTAAGGAAAGCCGTAAAAAGCTTAGATTGGATTTGAGCCCTTATTTGTGAATTTTTGTGTCTTTTGGTTTTATTATTGTGTTTTGTTGTTTCTTATATTTTTTTTAGTGTGTTCCAAGTTTGTTAGTGTTTGTTATTTCAGGTGATATCTTTTATACTCTATGTTTCTACCTTTAAACATTCAGGACAATGTCTCATTTTAGTTGGAGGGAGAGGGTAGTAGTTAAAAAAAAAAACTAACTGTGTTTTCTATTTCATAAAGCATATGCAAAATTGTTGTTACTATGATGGCAGAGTAAGGAGAACTTTTTATGACTCTTGAGATACATCTTAGTAATCATTCGTAACAAGGTCTATCATAATACTTCTTGAAATATTCAGATTTACAAACTCTCGCATTGTTATCACTTAATTCTGCTCATATACTTATTTAACATGTATTCTTAAACCTTAATTTACACACACACACTTTAACATATAATTATGGGTTGCATATTGGATTATTACATTATTTATGTTCTTTTGTTAAAGGTAACAACTAAGGGAAAATGGATAGTATATAATTAAAAAAAAAAACAAAAAAAAAGGACAAAAAAAAAGAAAGAAAATGATAATAATAAAAATGTAGATAAGTCTAGTTTCGTAACTCCATAACCTAAGCAATTAAGCCCGAAGGGGTGTTTTAACACCTAATACCCTAAAGTCAACTGACTTGGGAGCTACAAAAGAACACTATTTAGTAATTGGATCATATATAGAGCTGTAGATCTCAGACTTAGGTCTACTTTATATGGATGGAAAGGTAAGACATAGGCCTACAACTTTCATATGGAGCCCAAGATCTAAAAAGGTCATTTTCAAGTTCAAATTGGAGCAACAACAAAGAAGTCTGAATCTGTCCTCCAGCCCGAACACTATTCAGTATTCTGGCCATATCTGGAGTTCTAGAAGTTGAAATGATCTGAGACAATTTCCTACAACTTTCATGTTTTCAAGTGATTTCAATTTTGATGTTATCAATGATGTTTTGGGCAGACAAAAGAAGATAAGGATTATCACTAAATCAAGAGTTGGCCACCTACTCATCAATTATTCATCAAATCAATAGTTCCTAATTTTGGCCTATAAAAGGAGGCATTTGCCATGCATTTAGGCATCTTGGTTTCTAGATTAAGATCATGCTCTTGCCTTCTCTCTTTGTATTTTTTGTAATGTTTATGCTTTGCTTTCATTAATATCAAGTTTATGTCTTTCATTTTCTTTCATTTACTTAGTTAACTTTTATCTTATTTATGTTCTTATTTTGTTTATTTATTTTTCTTTCTTTCATTATGTCTAGCTAAGTTTATTATGTCAAGGTGAAAAGGTCACACTAATGGTGTAAGAATAAGTATAGTGTAAACTTAATATCGACTTTAATGTTTAATACTAAATGTTTTGTATTTGTTATCTTGTTCACTCTTTAATACTTTGCTTGTTAGATGACTAATCTTGATTTATATTGTATAACACTTGGTACAACAAATGCTTGGCACGTTCATAGTTTATATTGTATGGTATAACCGACACCTGAGCTATGAAAGGAACTTGATTTGTTGTTAACATAAGTTATAGTCATGAATGCTTGATGAAATTTACAAGTATTAGCATTAATTTAATAACATGACTAATGTAATCATGTTAACAATCTATAATTCAATTGGAACCTCTTTTGTGTGTGGTTTCCAATTGAATAATAAGAGTTTATACTATACTTGTTTGACATACCATTAGTGGAACCTCTAACCTTGACATTTGTTATTATCATTGTTTAATCCTTACACTAATATTCCATCTCCAAGTTCTCATCTTCTTCTTCTTCTTCTCTTTCTTTATTATTATTATTATTGTTATTATTATTATTATTAGTACTACTACTACTACTACTACTACTACTACTACTACTACTATTGTTGTTGTTGTTGTTGTTGTTGTTATTGTTGTTGTTGTTATTGTTATTGTTATTATTGTTATTATTGTTGTTTATAATTTGTACAATTAACCTCCATATGGTTCGACCCCGGTCTTGCCGGGTTATTTATTACTTCGACACTCCTACACTTGGGAGAAAACATCAATCTTTTAGTCGTGTCAGATCCTAGCTAGATCTAAAAAATTTAGCCAAATATGACCAGAACAGTAATCGTGACCTTTTTAAAAAAAATCAAAAGAGAGAAATTTAAAAAATAATTTTTGCATAAAATTAATTCAAAAGCAACTCCAATAACAATTAAAAGTACAATCAACAACTCTAATTGTATAACGATGACTATTATACCATTATTGGGTATTCCAAAACACATACGCAACAAAAACAATTATTGTCTTTTAAAGAGAACCGAAGAATTTTTTAGACAGATTTAGAGTTGTTGAGGGTTTATATGAATATTTCTTGAAGATCATCCGAATATCTGGCCTTTAACAGTAATCCACATGAACTATCAATGAAAAATCTTCTAAATTATTTTAGGAGAGATGAATATGACTTTAATTGCTAGCTTTTTATGTGTTTTTCAGGTGTTTTGTACTATACTGTTTACTGTACATAAAATGAGAGACATAACATTCTATTTATAGAAAAATCTGAAAACCCTGTTAATGGTAAAATATTAATTTTCACCCAAGATAATATTATATTTATTATTTCAGGAAAATTTTAGATATTTATTCAATCAAGTCCCTACTTGATTTATTTAGGTCTAGAATTGTAATTTCATGTATAAATTACATTATACTGCTCAAGTTCTAAAATTTATTTACAATCAAGTCAAATTTAATTAATCATCCTAGTTTAATTGCTTACCTATGGTTATTATGTGTATGACTCATTAGGTTCTCTAATAAATTGGTACAAATATAAATTACAATCCTAAATAAAATTAAATTAAATAAATTAAACAAATTAAATTATTATCAATTCAATAATTGATTGAATTATATTTAAAAATCAAGTATAATGTCTTAATACCTATCATAATCTTCTAGATATTAAAAAAGTCATAAGAGGTTTCATTTAACATTTCAATAACTAGTTTCTTAGCGTAATTATTATTCATTAATCAACAATGTTTCAATTTAGACATTATAGCATAAAATGTGTCCACTCTGTCAAATCATATTTGTTTTCAATACCATAGTCATTGATTATTTGAATAAAATTTAAATTTTTTTTCAAAACTCTTTTCACCTTGTGCAAGAATTTATAATCAATGCTATTTAAAAACAAATTAAACATTTTCATTAATTCACTTAGGGTGATGAATCCTTTTTTTATTGCTCAAATACCTTTATATACTTATGTTATACTCAGTAAATGTCTATTTGTTACCTTTAATTAAGACAACATATAATGGGATCAAAACATAACATTCTATATTCAAGATAATTTAGTGCTTTTAAATCTAAGTATCAGTTACACAATTATCATATAAGTCTTTTCATAAACACAAATGATCTCTCCATATAAAATTCTTATACAAGTAAGTTTAGTGAACATGTTATCTGACAAATATTTACATATTACTTTTAAATATTTATCATACCCCAACTGAGAATAGTTGCTTCTTTTGATAAAAAAAAAAAACATAATATATATTAATCTCAACAACTCTAATTAATATTTAATCGTAGTAGAACATTAACCAAGAATATTTATGAACAATACGATGATGCAACAACAATATAATAATTATAATAATTTTATAATTTTTTAAAATATTTTTATCATGATATCTTTATTTTTGCTTTAGATTTATTAATAAAATATTTAATAAAAATTAAAAATAGTTAAAAAAATTAATTAAAAAGTAAATTTATTTATATAAACAATTTCAATCTTATATATAAGCAACTCATTGTTAACCAAAGTGAGTAATCTTGATGTAATTGTGATCTTCGCACCACAAAGGGAACGTAGTGGATTGTTGGATGGAGTAAAGAAAATAATGAGTTTACGGAGAAACTTACTTTTCTTGTCGCCGTCTCACATCGGTGGATCCGTCAGTCAACACGACAGCCCTTGCATCAATCGACTTACAGCTACATGGATGACTGGAGAGGAGCACCAATCAATCAAGACTAGAAGACGAACATCATGATAAGGTTGCCGAGTTCTATAGAAGGAGCAAGAGCTGAAACGAAAAAAACATATCCCACTCTCAATCTCTCTCTCTTTCACTCTAGCTATCTCTAAGTTTTCCCCAGTCTCAAACAATCACTTTCCCATGCACTCGTCCACTTCCTCCTTTCCCTCTAGCTATCTCTAAGTTTTCCCCAGTCTCAAACAATCACTTTCCCATGCACTCGTCCACTTCCTCCCTATCGCCGGCAGCCTAACATGGCCCCCTGAATCCTCCAGACCCTTCTTTGTTTACCATCCTAAAAACGATTCCGTTTCAGTTACACTTGCCGAGTGTAATGGTGATTTCGATCGCCTTATAGGCAATGGAATCCATGAAGCTGTTGAATCACATCCTTATGCTCCCCATTTCGTCGCAACTGAAACTAGGTCGCCATTATTGGTTTTACAAGTAACATTATTTCCCAACAAAGGCTTTTGCATTGGTATGGCAATGCACCATGCAATATGTGACGGGAAAAGCGCATCTATGTTCCTCAGAGCTTGGGCTTATACATGCAAATATATCGTCGAAAAAGGAGAAGCCCCACGTTTATTGCCAGCAGAAATCACCCCAAGTTTTGAATGGAAAAGTATCCAAGATTCCAAAGGTTTGGAGGAGGCGTACATTAACTTTTGGGCAACCATGGGGAAACGGTTAGAATCAGGTTCAGACTCGAACCCAAAAAGTGTGAAGCCGTTGACGAAACTTGAAGTGCAACCCAATTGCTTCGAGCAACCTTTCATTTATCTAGTGAAGCCATTAAGAAGCTTAGAGAAAGTGTGTTGCGTTATCACCCGGAAGCAACAGACCCTACAAAACGACTTCATCTCTCCACTTATGTTCTGGCGTGCTCTTATGTATTGATCTGTCTTGTCAAAGCAAGAGGAGGAGATGCCGACAGAGAGGTTTATTTTTCGTGGTCAGTGGATTGTAGAAGCCGTTTAGACCCTCCTCTTCCACCAAATCATTTTGGTGACACTATTGTGGCTCATCACATAGTTTCTAAAGCCGGAGATTTTATGCAGGAAAATGGATTAGCTATTATAGCCGAGAAGCTTAGCGCTTCCATAAAGGGACTGGAGAAGGGACTCCTTGAAGGTTCAAGTGAGAGGTTTGAGATGTTGTTAAGTTTGGGGCCAGAAGTGCAACTAATTAGTGTTGCTGGAGCGACCGGATTAAAATTTTACAGCACGGATTTTGGATGGGAAAATGTCGAGAAGGTGGAGCTCACATCCATAGATAGAACTGGAGCGTTTTCAGTGTTGGATATTGGAAATGGAAGTGACCGAAGGACTGAAATTGGCGTGGCTTTGAAGAGGCCTGAAATGAAATCTTTTGCTTCCTTTTTCTCTACTAGCGTCTAAGTTATGCCATTCAAGCAAATTCAATGAAAAGAAAGAAGAGAAGGTTTTTCGTGTGAGATTGGTTTTTGTATTTTCAGTTTAAGCTCCATATCAATTACCTAGTTTGGAGTTAAATAAAGGAGACTATCCTAGATGTCATGTAACGTTATGTTCAAGCATTGCTAAATATGATTTATGTGGAACTTATATTTTTTTTTAAAAAAGTGATAATTTAATTTTTATTGAAACAAAATGATTTTCCAGTAAGGCCATGTTTGTTTTTTGAAAAACAGTTTCTGGAAAGTCACTTTTTAAATTTTCTTGTATTTGTTTGTCATTAGAAAAGTTGGTCAACGGAAAACACTTTTCGGTCAATAAAAAATACTTTCCAGTCAATGGAAAGCACTTTCCGGTCAATGGAAAATACTTTCTGGTCAACGAAAATATTTTTTAGTCAAAAAAAATTTAGCTTGGTTTTTAGAAAAGTGTTTTCCTTTTTAGCTGTGTTTGTTTTCCGGAAAGTGGTTTCCAGGAAAACACTTTCCAAACTTTCTTGTGTTTGTTTGTTGTTAGAAAAGTTGGTAAATGGAAAACACTTTTCAGTCAAAGGAAAATTTAGCTTGATTTTCAGGAAAGTATTTTCCTGAAAAATTTGGGAGGAAAACACTTTCCGGAAGTTGTGAAAAGTTTAGAAATGTCATTATTTGCTGATTATATCAAATTTGATCCTCAAACTTTTGATTACTATATATATTTTGTTTTGAATATTTATTTTTCAATTTCATTTCTTAAAACATAATTTTTATATTTACTTTGGTCCTCATTGTTATAATTGTTATTTGCTTTTCTCCTATTATTTTTTTATTGAATTTTTTTTCTATCAAATTTGGTCCTCATTCTTTTGATTGTTATTTATTTTATTTGAAATACTTTATGAAATGTTAATTATTATTATTTTAATTTCTTCATCTTTTTTTTTAAGATTTGATCTTTATTGTTTTGATTATTATTTATTTTATTTGAGATAATTTATGAAATTATTATTTTTCAATTTCATTATTATTCAACCTTTTAATTTGTAAGATTTATTCCTTATTATTTTAATAAACTTGAGAAAAATAAAATATTAATAAAGTATTTTCCAGTTCATTTTCCATAACATAATCAAATACTGGAAAGTGTTTTCCAGTTCATTTTCCATAATACTGCCAAACATTGGAAAATACTTTACTTTTAAGGAATTCATTTTCCCCGGAATTCACTTTCCAAAAGAAAACAACTTTCCTGCAAAGAAACGGGGCCTAAATGTTTTCATTTTGTTATTAATATATTTAATTTTTAAAAATATAATATTTTTTCCATGTCATTTATTTAATAAAAATCAAAAACATTATTATAAAAATAAATGTACCCAAATTAGAAAATCAAAATGATTAAATAAAGATAAAAAATATACATCACTAATTAAAATCTTTTTATCTCGTTAATATACTCAATTTTTAAAAAAAATCTTCACTAAAACTTTTATTTTTTAAACAATATTCTATCATCATTTCAAAAGAAAATTTCAATTCTCAAAATATAACACCCTACTGATTTTAATGCAAATGTAATAAAAAATACAATAATATTATACTGTTTATGCATTCTCGTGAAGCACTCTTTACAATTATCATTAAATCCTAGCCAACAATATTTGCATTTTTTTTCAATGAATTATGAAGTCAAAAGATAGTAAACTGCAAATTTAAGTTTTCTAAAATATCTTCTACCAGAAAAAAGTTGAAAAGTGGTCAGTTGATTTCTTCACTGTGAGTAGCGCAGAAAGATGGGTGTCGTGGACAGACATGATACAGGTGTGGATGGGGTTGGAGGATCAGGGTTGAGGAGATTAAGGGTAAAAAAGAAACAGAAAAGGAAACCCATATACTTTTGGTTGATGTGGGTGGCGCCATGGTTTTGATGGTATATAGCTAAAGCAGATGGGAGATTCATTGTGCATTCTTTCCCGTCTGAACTGTCTATCCAGTTGCTTAAGATGAACAGTTGAATTCACAGCAGCGTCTTCCCTTTTCATGGCTTGGAAATTGTTTTCTTTCACTAATAGTTGGGAGTTTTCCATGTTTACTATTCAATGGATAATTGTTGTGTTGTTGGTTTTCTATGTTCTCCCTTGGCTTTGGCTCATTTCTACCAATCAATTTGTTTTATGCTTGGATTTAAATATTGTAAGCTTTATCTCCCTTTTCTTATTTGTTATTTCTTTACTGTACTCTGCTTTTTTGCTTATGGTTTGCTTTTGCTCTTGTTGTGGATTCCCATTTCATGGGAGAAGATTCTTTTTCTTCTTTTGAATCATTATTGTGTAACCCTTTTCTCTTTAATTTATTGTATGCTTAATGATTGATTCTCGTCTCATCTAAGTTAAAGCAGCTTTGTAAAATGAAAGAACCATCTGGGAAACTAATAATAAATGATCTAACTATGGTGTTAGGTTCCACATCTCAAGTTATTATATTATTAAACTACTTAATTATTCTTTTATTCAACATGACTATAAAGCAAAAGGTTCATACTAATAATAAATGAATCTTCAAAGATTATTTGCATTGAAAAGTGACGAGTAATCTAACATTTAGTTTAAAAGATATAATTCTTGACACATATTTTTTTTCTTTTTCTTCTATTCATCCAAAATTCAAAAAGTAATTTAATTTATTTTATAACTCTCTTTAAAAACATTAAAAAATATTTCTAGATCAAGAAACGTAGCTAGAGAGACAATAGTCTCAATGTCTAGGATAATTAAAAGACAAACATCTTTGACAGAAAATAATTAATATAGACATAGCAAAATTGAAATTACTTTTTAACTCTCCCTCTTAACTTTATTTTTTTAAGAACTTGAATTGCTGAAACATTTTTGAAGGTATAGTTTTGATGTGAACATCTCTTGGTCGATCGCTTGTATTGATTAAGTCCACATAAAGCTCTATCTTGTAAACCATTTCATGAATAAAATGGTGATGCAATTCAATATTCTTTGATCTTGCATGAAAAATCAAGTTTGTAATTATGGCAATGGCTAGCATATTATCATATAAAATGGCACTAGATTCTAAAGGTTTCTGGTGTAAATCAGTAAGAGTCCTTCTTAGCTAAATTGCTTTATGAACAACTTCATTAGCTGCAATATATTTAGCTTTAGCCGGTGACAATGCAACTTAATTTTGCTTTTTTGAACTTTATGGAATCACATTTAAGCCTAAAAAAATCATATCCTAATGTGTGTAAATCAGTAAGAGTACCAACCCAATCACTATTTGCAAAACTAGTCAATTTTTATCTTGTTATTTCATATACTTGCTCCCAAGATTCTTCATAACTTGAAGATAATGCAAAATCCTTTTTGCTGCTACAAAATGAAGCTTAGTTGGTGCTTTTATAAGTTTGGAAATTAAACTCATGGAATAAATTATATATATAGCCTTTTGTTTGTGAGATAAGTAAAGGAACTAACAAGGCTCTTAAAACTTTTTAAATCCGCCCTCTCTGCATCATTATCTTACTAGAATTTTTCATTGATTACCATAGGAACTGCTACTCGTTTGCAACTTGCCATATGATACATTCTTGAATTCCTTAACCATGTTTGTATTAGAATTTGCATGTATCATAATATCAACATAAAGGGCAAACCATAAAAAAATTTGCTGCTATGTTCTTCACATAAAATGATGGCTTACATTGACATCTATCCAAACCATTTGATGAAAATAGTAATTAATGTTGATGTTTCATGCTATTGGTACTTATTTTAAATCATAAACAGTGTCACAGGGTCAACAAACATTGTCTCTTTCTCTCATCACATTACTTTAAATTACTTGGAGCTTGACTTATATAAACATCTTCCTCCAATTCTTCTTTGAGGAAAGTTGATTTCATACTAGGTTAAAAAGTCTGTAATTGCAACTACGCTGCCTAATTAGAATAGTTTCCATTCGACCAACATGTGCAAAAGTTTATATAAATTATACTATAGGTTATTATGAGTAGCATTTTGCAATAAGACTTGTCTTGTATTTTTGTATGCCATCTTTATTAGCCTTTATCTTCTCTCTTTCTATTTATATGCCTAAAAAAACACGCTATCTAATTAAACAATTCATTTTATCCTTTTATTATGTTTAGGTTTTTGATTTGATTCTATTTTTTTATTTTATTTTCATCATAATTCCTTTTTATAAAATTTAAATTTATTTTTTATTTCATCCTCCATTTTTATTTATTTTGAGTTCTGATTTATTTTAATTTCACCTCTTTAAGTTAATCAATGTTATTTTCCACTTATATTTTTGTTTTTAGTTTTTTTTTTCAAATTGATTTTTTTTTATTTTTTTCCTCTAATCTTAGGTTGTGGTTTTTTTCCGGTTGGGTTACACCAGACTTATAATTGAGTTCATAGATTTTAAAGGTTAAATTGGATGATATTGGTATTTTTTTTACAGTAATTTTATTTTTCAGTTTTATCCTTCAACACTTTACATTCTATCTTTCTTTTTCTAGTTTATTTAAAAATTATCATAATCTCATGAACATGTTTCATCTTTGATAAGTACACTCGGGTTTGCTAGTATTATTTTTTTAAATTTTCTTCATGTAGTGTTCAAATAGATTGAAATTATCTTTAATACTTTATATATATATATATATATATATATATATATAATGAGCACTTTTCTTTTTTTCTTCATCATATGCATATGATATCATTAAATAAGACAAGTTTATTTGATACAGGTAGGTGTATAACCTAAATCACAACTTTTTTAACTTGTTTGAAACACATTTAAAATTTAAAATTTCTTGATGATTTTTTTTTTATCATTAAGACTTGTTTTGGGTCCTTAATATAGTAAGACACTTGACTAATTTGTACTAGAACTAGAATTATTGAAGGGGAATGGTTGGTTAGAATTAAAGTTTTAAAACCTAACTATTATGTCTGGAACAATTTTTCAATATTAGGCTTCCATACTTCTATTTTAGTTATCCAAACTAAATAGTTGATAAGGAGTATTTGTACAAGGATATAGTGTAACATAGAGAAAAGTGAAAGATAAGGAGTTTATTATAAATCAAAGACCTAAAAAACCAAGAACATCATAAATACAGAAAGACTCTTAAAATACTTAATTGTATACATTCATGTATTCATTTGTTAAAAGGCTAATATAACCTTTTATATAGAAAAAACTAGAAAACTCCAATAATATTGAATAGGAAAATTAAATTGGAAAGAAATGTTATTCAAATAAGAAAAAAACTAAAAAAGCTTTATAATGAAGAACACAAAATAAAAAAGAAAGAAAGAAAGAAAGAAATAAAATTAACTAAGAAAAATATATATTTTTCTAAAAAGCTCATTCAATAAAGTGTTTGCAATAATTTGCATATTATCCTATTTCTAACATGAAAAATAATTATTATTTATGTGTTAAGCATAAAAAAAAATTAAAGTTAAGAACATGAAATATTTATAAATATATGTTAAATATTTTATGTATAGGTATTATATTTACAGTTTCAAATTTATATTATGAATGTTTTGATAATCACCAATGTCTTCGAATCCTTAAGACAAATCAAATTTGGATTGTATATTGTTTTTCATCAATTACCCATTATTTTCATTGCTTATATAAATATCATGATGATTATGTATTTATGGGTAAATTGAAGTTCATGCCTATAAGACATTTCAGGATTGCAAAAATATTGATTAGTTGTTTTGTGATTAATGAGCATAACTTTTGGTAATTAAAATGTGTTTTTAGTTGTTTTCATAAAGATAGTAAATGCCTAATTAGTGCTTATATAATTTCCAAATTAAATCAAATTATATTATTATTATTATTATATTGTTGCATTGTCCATAGGAGATTATCGATGTACATTCAATGTTTATGCAAATTATTCTTATGAATTTATATTACATATTTAAGTTTTGACTCAAAATAGAGTGTCAATTTAATATATTAGCACAATTCTTAGAATTGTTGATTCATTAATGAAAGAATAGCCACTCAAAACATTTGTTGATTATTTTCTTTATATAGCGTTCAATTAGATTGAAATGTATCTTTAATGTTTTTTTTTCCCTTATAATGAGCACTCCTTTTCCTTTCTTCATTAGATGCATCTAATCTCATTAGATAAGACAAGCTTATTTGATCCAGTATAACTTGAATCACGAGTTTTTCTAACTTTTTTGAAACACATTTACGATTTCTTGATAATCTTTTTTATCACTAAGATTTTATTGTGGGTCCTCAACTTAGCAAGCCACTAGACTAGTTTGTAGTAAAACTAGAATGATAGGAAGGGAATGGTTGGTTAGGATAAAAGTTTGAAAACCTAACCATCCAGAATAATTTTTCTATATTAGGCTTCCATACTTTTATTTATTTAACCAAACTAAATCATTGATAAGGAGCATTTGTACAAGTATAGAGTCTAACATATACAAAAGCAAAGGATAAAGGGTTTATCATAAGTTAAAACCCTAAAAAACCAACACTACCACACTCGAACATTGCGGCGATCGATTAAAAATTAATCTCATGGTGAAAGAATAGATATATAACATCTTGTTCTTTTAGAGAAAAAAGGTCTAGTTTCAAAGAATCGCCACCTAGTATTCTAGTCACTAGGAACCCTAACTAATCAATAAAGATTTTATGGTACGAGACTGGTTACACAAAAGAACGATGCTATCACCCCTTAAGTGTTCTATTTAAGGTAGACTACATTGTTGATTTAGTCTAAATTGCCAATGATTTGTTCTCCTTTTTTTTGTTTTTATTTTATATTTCTGACTCTAGCGTTAGTGAATAAGTTTCATGAATATTTCCAATTCTGGTTTTGGCAAATATCGCACAAATCAAAAAAATTATGATATTCCTGACTCTGGTGTAGGTGAATAATTTCACAAAAAAATGAATTTGAAGAAGAAATGTTTTATGTTATTTCCCTTTTTGTTTATCATTTATTACCTTTTGCCCTTTTTTCAATGGAAATAAAAAAACACTGCATGACATATTTGTATTTAATAGTAATAGTTCACCGATTAAACACAAAGCTTAAAAAAATACAAAACGTAAAAAAAAATATCAAAATATGAGGGGTCTACAAATAAATCAACAAAGATTCCTAAATATTTTTGAAATTTTTTGATGCAAAAAAAGAGCTCGTTTGGCCAAATATCAAAAGAAAATGGACATAAAAATTATGATCAAGGTATTAGGATATATTTTACTAGATACATCTTTAATAAATATAATTTGAGTTGGTTGGGTTTAAAGTTCAAATCCACCCCTTTTTTTTTTACTTTTTATTTTTAAGACTAGATCTAGCCCCACCATATAGGTTAGAATGAACTCAGCTACCGGCCTGGTTACTCGTTCAAGACAGTAACCTAGCTGGTTTTCTTTCTTTGGCTGCAAGCGTGTGTGACCATTCATGCATGTTCGTTACAAGGGTGGGGTAATTAAAAATACAGAGTGAATAGCTTCTAATGAGATCGAGGGGAAAGAAAAAGACTTACCTGGTTTTTCCATAAAATTGGAGCGAGATTGTTGGTGCTGGGTGACGTTCCTGCTTTTAAATTTTCTCTTATTCCTTTTGTTTCGGTCTTCCCCATTCTATCTCCTCCCATTTCTCTAGTCTCTTTTTTTTTTCTTTTCTCTGTATACTCTCCTCTGCTTTTCTTTTTCTTATGCTCTGTTTTTCTTTTGCCCCCTTTTCTCTTGACTTCGTTGGCCTTTTATAGTCTTTTTTTATGCAAGGCTCATCCTTATCTTCGCCGGACGTTGATCTTCATGTGGAGATAGAATTTGAGACTTCGTGTTTTGGTTGGATTGGGACACCAATTGTCTTGCCATTGTTATACTGTTGGTGGTGGTTTGCTTCACGCGTTACTAGATTGTTATGGTGGCCAGGGAAATAGAAATGAACTGAGAAGATGGTGATAGAAGCCATGTGCATCGCAGTGTGTCTGGTGGTGTTCTGCATTTCCTTCGTTAGTGGTTTCCTCTATTTCCAGAGGAATAAGAAGAAGAAGAGGCGTGACCAAAACAACGCCATATCTGTGGTGGCCTATTTTCTTAATTCAGTCTCTAAAGTTTTAAACTTTTGCATTCAAGCCCCTAATCTTTCAAACTTCAAGATTTACCCTCATTAAAATTAAATTAAAAATAAGTGGGTTAAAATTGGGTTACAACACTTGTCCCCTTTTTACCATGCTTATGGTGTAAAGGCATTAGAAATTTTATTTTCTTTTGACTTTATATCATAAGTTTTGTAAAGAAGAATAATTTTGAAACCTTTCCTCTTTTTTTTTTATTGAATTTTTTTTCTTTTTTTTTTTCAAATAGTGTAATTGTTCCAAGTGACCTGTCCTATAAAGAATGAAACGTGGAAAGGGTTTCACAAGTTGTCTAATTGTTCCAGAAGATTTGCCTAATAGATGAAAGCAATGCGAAGGATTTTGTGAGTAATCTTATTTTTCTAAGAGACCTACACGATGAAGAATAAAAATCAAAAAGGGTTTTGCAAGTGTTCTAATTGTTCCTGGTGACCTGCCTAATAGGAAGAAGTAATGTGAAGGATTTCGTGAGTGGTCTCGCTGCCCAATAAAAAAATAAAACATAAAAAGAGTTTCACGAGTAGTTTAATTATACCAAGCAACCTACCTGATAGGAAGAAGCAATGCGAAGGATTTTGCAAGTGGTCTCATTTTTCCAAGCGACCTACCTGATAAAGAATAAAATGCAAAATGAGTTTTATAAGTGGTTTAATTGTTCTAGGTATCCTGCCCAATAGGAAGAAGAATTGTGAAGGATTTCATGAGTGGTCTTATTTTTCTAAGCGACCTGCCCAATAATAAAATACGAGGAAACTCACAAGTAGTCTCATTGTTCTAGGCGACTTGGCCGATGGTAAAAATATATATAGAGATTTTTTTTATAAATGGTCTAATTGTAATAGGTGACCTACCTAGGTGGGAAAATATATAGATTTTTAGGTGGCTTAATTCTTATGGGCAGCCTGCCCAGGTTGAAAATTTCTCAAAAACAAAAAATTTTCAAAAGCAATTTTGATCTGTCCATTTTCAGGTGGCCTTTCATTTGTTGGATGACATGATCAAAGAGTTGATGTCTTATCCCAAGTGCAGGAGTGTTAAAGTAAAATAACCCGGCAAGACCGGGGTCGAACCACAGGGAGGTGAATTATATAAATTACAAATAAAGAAAAAAGAGTTGAAGAGAATAATAACAGAAAAAGAGTTGAAGAAAATTTTGGGATGTGATATTGATGTAAGGATTAAACAATAACAAAACATATGTCAAGGTTATAGGATTCATTAATGGTATTTCAAATAAATATAATATAAACTCTTTTTATTACTCAACTAGAAACCACACACAAAGGAGGTTCTAATCGGATGATTTCTCGTTATTAGCTCATTATAAATTACTAACATGATCATATTAATTATCTTATATAAGTAATACCATACTTATAAATATCATCAAGCATTCATGTTGCTAGTTTATGTTATCATATTAATTATCTTATCTAAGTAATACCATACTTATAAATATCATCAAGCATTCATGTTGCTAGTTTATGTTAACAACAAATCAAGTTTCTATCATAATAACAATGTCAGCCGAAAACTATGAAAGATCAAGCATTTGATGTACCAAATATTATACAACACAAATCTAAATTAAACATTTAATAAGCAAGGTATTAAGAATTAGTAAGATAAAAAGATAAAACATGTTAATAACAATCTTTCTTGGATATAAACATTTAAAGCTCATGTTGAGTTTATATTATACCTATTCTAACACCATTAGAGAAACCTTTTCACCTTGACATAATTAACTTAGCTAAACATTAAGAAGGAGAAAAACATAAATAAACAATATAAGAACATAAACATAATATAAGCTAACTAAGTATAGGAAAGGAAATGAAAGAGCATAAATAAGAGATTACTATAGCATAAAAGAAAACTTGAACATTACAAAGATGTAGAGAGAAAGCAAGAAGATAACTTTGATCTGAAAATTAATATGACTAAATACATGGACAATGCCTCCTTTTATAGGCTAAGTTTCAGAACTATTGATTGATTGAAGAATTGGTGGGCATCCATTGATTTGGTGGCTGGTTTTTGACATTAATGGCTGCTGATTTTTTGATATTGTGGGCTGATTTTTGATATTGTTGGTTGGCCAAAACATCATTGATCACATCAGAATT
>NW_011500158.1:34487-73226 GCF_000495115.2 Populus euphratica
TAGTAGTAGTAGTAGTAGTAGTAGTAGTAGTAGTAGTAGTAGTAGTAGTAGTAGTAGTAGTAGTAGTAGTAGTAGTAGTAGTAGTAGTAGTAGTAGTAGTAGTAGTAGTAGTAGTAGTAGTAGTAGTAGTAGTAGTAGTAGTAGTAGTACTAATAATAATAATAATAATAATAATAATAATAATAATAATAAAGAAAAAGAAGGAGAAGAAGAAGAAGAAGATGAGAACTTTGAGATGGAATATTAATGTAACGATTAAACAATGATAATAACAAATGTCAAGGTTAGAGGTTCCACTAATGGTATATCAAACAAGTATAGTATAAACTCTTATTATTGAATTGGAAACCACACACAAAGGAGGTTCCAATCAGATTATATATTGTTAACATGATTACATTAGTCATCTTATTCAATTAATGCTAATACTTGTAAATCTCGTCAAGCATTCATGATTATAACTTATGTTAACAATAAATCAAGTTCCTTTCATAGCTCAGGTGTCGGTTATACCATACATTATGGGCTATGAAAGTGCCAAGCATTTGTTGTACCAAGTGTTATACAACATAAATCAAGATTAGTCATTTAACAAGCAAAGTATTAAAGAGTGAACAAGATAACAAATATAAAACATGTTAGTATCAAACATTAAAGTCCATATTAAGTTTACATTATACTTATTCTTACACCATTAGTGTAACCTTTTCACCTTGACATAATTAACTTAGCTAGACATAATGAAAGAAAGCAAAATAGATAAACAAAATAAGAACATAAAAGTTAACTAAGTAAAGGAAAGGAAATGAAAGGCATAAACTTAATATTAATGAAAACAAAGCATAAAAAATACAAAGAGAGAAAGGAAGAGCATGATCTTGATCTGGAAACCAAGATGCCTAAATGCATGGCAAATGCCTCCTTTTATAGGCCAAAATTGGGAACTATTGATTTGATGACTAATTGATAAGTGGGTGGCCAACTTTTGACTTGGTGACAATCTTTATCTTCTCTTGTCTGCCCAAAACGTCATTGATAACGTCAAAATTGGAGCCAGTTGCAAACATGAAAGTTGTAGGCAATTGTCTCAGCTTTCTTGTGTAAAACATTCAGCTCATTTGGACTTCTAGAACTCTAGATATGGCCAAAATACCGAACAGTGCTCGGGCTGGAAGACAGATTCGGTCTTCTTTGTTGTTGCTACAATTTTGACTTGATAATGGCCTTTTTAGATCTTGGGCTCCATATGAAAGTTGTAGGCCTATGTCTTACCTTTCCATCCATATAAATTGGACCTAAATCTCAGATCTGTAGCTCCAGATATGACCCAATTACCGAACAGTGTTCCGGTTTGGAATGTACCGACATCTCTTTTCTAAGTTTGACCATCTCTTCACCTTTGCAATTTAAGTTCTTAAAGTCATCAATCAATATTTTCATTTATGTGATAGATCTGCATTAAAAATAGATATTTACCACAAGTTATAGGTATCTTATATTATTAGATACATTATTATAAAACATATTTTAGTTGAGTTATTGATACTTCAAGTGCTAAATGATGATATAAAATCATGATAAAAATGCACTTTTAAGTACTAATCACACCCCCCAACCAGCTTATTACTAGTCCCTAGTAATCAAAGCATTAAAATAAAAAACAAATTTGTAATTTTCACAAATCAAGGTATTTATCATTTAAGTTCCATTAATCCATCCAGATAAACAAACTCTCATTAAATTTATATATCTGCTCAATACCTCTTAACAAGATATTAATAAACCTTTCTTTTGTGCTCAATGTATCAACACATAATTATGGGGCTTTTCTTGGAAGAAAACAAAATTTTTGTTCTAATGTTTAAGGTTAACTTCCTTGGGTTGGGATTATTATTTTTGTCTTTTTTTTTCTTCTTCTTTTTTTTTTCTTTTTTTTAAATATATATACATATAATTTAAAAACATCTTGCATCTTTAACCCATGTAACGAGCTTTCAGCTAATGACTCCCAAACCAGTTGGTCTTAGGGCATTAGGTGTTAAGACACCCCTACGAGCTTAGTAACTCGAGTCGCAGATACTGATATGTAGATAGTGCAATGTTTGATTCCCTTAAGCTTTTCTCCTCAACCTATGTAACAAGCGTTGGGCCAATAGCTCCCAAGTCAGTTGACTTTAGGGTATTAGGTGTTAAAACACCCCTTCGGGCTTAATTGCTTAGGTTAGGGAGGCTACGAAACCAAACTTATCTACATTTTTATTATCATCATTTTTTTTCTTTTTTTCTTTTTTTTTTTCTTTTTTTTCATGTTTTTTTTTTAATTATATACAATCCCTTTCCCTTAGTTGTTACCTTTAACAAAAGAACATAAATAATGTAATAATCCAATATGCAACCCACAATCATATGTTAAAGTGTGTGTGTGTAAATTAAGGTTTAAGAATACATGTTAAAGAAGTATGTGAGTAGAATTAAGTGATAACAATGCGAGAGTTTGTAAATCTGAATATTTCAGGAAGTATTATAATAGACCTTGTTAAGAATGGTTACTAAGATGCGTCTCAAGAGTCACTTTAACAAAAGAGCTCCTTTACTCTGCCATCCTAGTAACAACAATTATGCGCATGCTTTATGAAATGAAAAACAGATGTTTTTTTTATCAACTACTACCCTCTCCCCCCAACCAAAACGAGATATTGTCCTTAATGTTTTAAGGTAGAAAGATAGAGTATAGAAGATATCACCTGAAATAACGAACACCAACAAACCTGAAACACACTAAAACAAAAATAAGAAATAACAAAACACAATAATAAAACCAAGCATGTGTATGTACAGGTAGTTGTGATTGTGGCTCACATCTTCCCGTGGTTTTACGTCCAAGAACGGCTTAAACGCCCTCTATGGGTCGGGGATAGGCTTCCCATCCAGTTTTCTTAAAAACTGGCAAACAGGGTTTTTTTTAGTCAGATTCCCAAGACTAAGTCGATCATGTTCTTTATGAAATAGTGGCCATAAATTATGAATTGCACGATGTACATCTCCACTAGGATGCGTCTCAAGAGTCAATAAACGATTATCTAAAGACTCCTTACTCAGGCCATCCTTAATGAATTGTATTTTATCTTCACGGTTTATAGATACCATTCCTAAAGAATGACATTGTGTATTACAAGTCCATCTAGCACATCGATGACAGACTTTCAGTCGTTTTGCACGACGTTTCTTTGCAAAAATGCTTTTACCTGTTCTAAGCATGTGTGAAATGAAAAAATTAGAGGACTCACCTGATAATCGGACCTTTGCTTCAATCAACCAGCGAATATCTTCAGGAATTCCATGATTCATTAACAATCTCAATCTTGCACATCTAGCACGATAAATTTTTGTAATCGCATTCTGAGGCAGAGCGGGGAAAAACTTTTTCAATTTTTCAAGATTAGTGTCCATTTTCAAATGAGAATTAGAAGAGAGATTCAAAGAATTGCACATATATATACACAAATATCAGTAATTGTGGGAAACTGAAATAACCGACTTAAGTCACGGAGTACCGTTATCCGCCATTTGACCGGGGTGAGAGAAACTAGCAAAAATCACTCAAAAAGAAACATAAAAAAGAAAATGTGAGAAAAACAAAATAATCAACCTTTATCTACAAGATCATTCAAACCAACTGATTCATTTTCACTAGGAAAATTATCAAAGTAAGCTTTCAAACGATGTCCAATTTCCTTAAAATCATTGTCATTCATTGAATTCTCAATATCACAGGCCCCATAAGGATTGGTCCATCTTAATCTTAGCTCTTTAGGGAATGCATAGAGTTGAGAAACATAAAACAAAACTTTTTGACCAGTGTCAATTTTTTGACAATTTTCACAAGTTTTGCAGAATGCATATGTGTCCTTGAACATGGTGGGCCAATAAAATCCATTTTGAAAGATTTTTACAGCTGTCTTTTTTGACGAGAAATAACTTCCACATGCTTCAGAATGACAATATTTAATGACACTACTTACCTCATTGTCGGGAATGAATCTTTGAAATATTTGATCAGGACAATATTTGAATAAGTTAGGGTCATCACAATAAAAATTCTTCACTTCGTTCAAAAACTTTTCTTTGTCTTGGGTACTCCAATCAACTGGCAAATCTCCTAAAGCAAGAAAATTGATATTTTTATTATACCAAGGCATTGGACTAAGAGAAAGTAAGGATTTGTTAGGAAAGTAATCATCGATTGGTGTGATGTCAGATGTTGAATCTGTTGTCACTGATGACAAAAGATTCGCATCAACATTTTTGGTGCTTCTTTCATCCATGATTTCTTCCTTAGAATAAATCATTTACAAATCTTCAGATTCATCTAATTCATTTTTACTTAAAGTAGATTCAAGTTGATCATAAACTAATTCATCAATATGATCTACTTCTTGTAAATCATTATCATCTCTAGGTTGCTTGCAAATGTTGAAAATATTCATCTCCAATGTCATGTTTCCAAATGATAGCTTCATCAGTCCATTCCTACAATTAATCAATGCGTTAGAGGTTGCAAGAAACTGAAAGAACCGACTTAAGAGTCACGGAGTACCGTTATCCACCATTTGACCGGGGTTGGAGAAAGACTAGCAAAACAAAAGTCACACAAAAAAGAAACAAAAATATGAGAAAAACAAAATAATCAACCTTTATATACAGGATCATTCAAACCAATTGATTCATTTTCACTGGGAAAATTATCAAAGTAAGCTTTCAAACGATGTCCATTGACCTTGAAAACATTACCATTCTTTGGATTCTCAATATCAAAGGCCCCATAAGGATATACATGTTTCACAAGAAATGGACCGCTCCATCTTGATCTTAGCTTTCCAGGAAATAAATGGAGTCGAGAATTATAAAGCAAAACTTTTTGACCAACATCAAATGTTTTTCTCAAGATTCTTTTATCATGAAAGTCTTTGATTCTTGCTTTATGAATTTTTGAATTCTCATATGCATCATTTCTTATTTCTTTAAGCTCATTTATTTGTAACTTACGCAGTTGACTAGCATCATCCAGGTTTGAATTGAAAGCTTTAATAGCCCAATAAACTTTGTATTCAAGTTCCACAAGCAAATGACAAGGTTTTCCATAAACCAACCTATAAGGTGACATACCTAATGATGTTTTAAAAGCAGTTCGATTGGCCCAAAGTGCATCATTAAGTCTTAAAGACTAGTCCTTTCGATTAGGGTTCACTGTTTTTTCCAAGATTTATTTGATCTCCCTATTAGCAAGTTCTACTTGTCCATTTGTCTGGGGTGATAAGGGGTGGCAACTTTGTGTGTGATTCCATATTTCTTCATTAAAGACTCAAATGACTTGTTACAAAAATGTGTTCCACCATCACTTATCATGGCCCGAGGGATTCCAAATCGACTTAAAATGTTTTCTTTCAAAAACTTAATGATTGTTTTATGATCATTGTTACGACTTGGAATTGCTTCTATCCATTTTGAAACATAATCTACTGCGACTAATATGTACACAAAACCAAATGATGGAGGAAATGGACCCATAAAATCTATACCCCAACAGTCAAAGATTTCAATGACAAGAATAGTACTTAAAGGCATCATATGACGTTTTAAAAGAGATCCTAACTTTTGACAATTTTCACAAGATTTGCAGAATGCATGCGTGTTCTTGAACATGGTGGGCCAATAAAATCCACATTGTAAGATTTTTATAGCTGTCTTTTTTGATGAAAAATGACCCCCACATGCCTCAGAATGACAAAATTTAATGACATTACTTACCTCATTGTCGGGAATACATCTTCGAAATATTTGATCAGGACAATATTTGAATAAATAAGGGTCATCCCAATAAAAGTTCTTCACTTCGTTCAAGAACTTTCTTTTATCTTGGGTGCCCCAATGTGCTGGCAAATGTCCTGAAACAAGAAAATTAACAATATTAGCAAACCAAGGCATTGCAGTATCAAAAAGTAAAGATTCATCAGGAAAGTAGTCATCGATTGGTGTGATGTCAGATTCTGAATCAGTTGTCAATCTTGACAAATGATCTGTGACAACATTTTCGGTGCCTTTCTTATCCTTGATTGTGATATCGAATTCTTGAAGTAACAAAATCCACCGCACCAATCTAGCTTTAGAATCCTTCTTAGAAAGAAGATATTTCAACGCTGCATGATCGCTAAAAACAATAACAGGTGAGTCAACAAGATAAGATCTGAATTTTTCACATGCAAATACTACAGCAAGTAATTCTTTTTCAGTGGTTGTGTAATTTATTTGAGCACTATTGAAAGTTTTACTTGCATAGTAAATCACATAGGGTTTCTTATATTTTCTTTGTCCTAAAACAGCACTCACGACATAATCACTAGCATCACACATTATTTCAAAAGGTAATGACCAATCAGGAGGTTGAATAACAAGAGCAGATGCAAGCAGGTTTTTAAGTTTAACAAAGGCTTCTTCATAATATTCAGTCCATTCAAAAACATTATCCTTTGTTAGAAGGTTACACAATGGCTTAGATATTATACTAAAATCTTTGATAAACCTTCTATAAAAACCAGCATGTCCTAAAAATGATCTAACATTTTTAACAGATTTTGGTGTTGGCAAGATGACAATTAACTCAATTTTAGATTTATCAACCTCAATTCCTATTGATGAAACAATGTGACCAAGTACAATGTCGTTTGTTACCATAAAATGACATTTTTCCCAATTCAACACAAGATTCTTCTCTTCACACCTGTTCAAAACCTTTTCCAAATTAGTTAAACAATTATCAAATGAATCACCAAAAACAGAAAAATCATCCATAAAAATCTCAAGAAAACGTTCAACCATATCACTGAATATGCTAAGCATGCATCTTTGAAACGTGGCTAGTACATTACATAATCCAAAAGGCATCCTTCGGTATGCAAATGTACCAAATGGACATGTGAAAGTAGTTTTCTCTTGATCTTCAAATGCAATTTCAATTTGGTTGTAACCTGAATAACCATCTAGAAAACAATAAAATTCATGACCTGCAACTCTTTCTAGAATTTGATCCATGAAAGGTAAAGGAAAGTGATCTTTTCTAGTCATTGAATTAAGTTTCCTATAGTCAATGCACATGCACCAACCAGTAATAGTCCTCGTTGGAATTAACTCATTTTTCTCATTTGTTATCACAGTAACTCCAGACTTTTTAGGTACAACTTAGGTAGGAGTTACCCATTTGCTATCAGAAATAGGATAAATGATTCCATTATCTAGAAGTTTAATGACTTCATTCCTCACTACTTCTTTCATATTAGGATTAAGCCTTCGTTGCATTTCTCTACAGGGTTTAGCATTATCCTCCAAATAAATCTTGTGTGTGCAAATCAAAGGACTAATTCCTTTTATGTCAGCTATGGTCCATCCTAATGCATTTTTGTGCATTTTCAGAGTTTGTAATAACTTACCTTCTTAATGAACATTAAGTTTGGAAGAAATTATTACCGAAAAAGTTTCATTTTCTCCCAAAAATGAGTATTTGAGATTACATGGCAATGGCTTCAAATCAGGTTTTGGTGGTTGAACACTTGAAGGTATGGACCTAATTGATCATGGTGGCAATTCCTCAATTTTTGGTCTCCAAATATTTGCCTTTGATTCTTCCTGAAAACAAACCATTTGCAAATCTTTAGATTCATTAAACTCAGTTTCATTGGAAGAATTTTCAAATTGATCGTAAATTATTTTTTCAATAAAATCTACTTCCTGTAAATCATTATCATCTCCAGGTTGCTTGCAAATGTTAAAAACATTCATTTTCAATGTCATGTTTCCAAAAGACAACTTCATCACTCCATTCCTACAATTAATCAATGCATTAGAAGTTGCAAGAAATGGACGTCCTAAAATAACAGGAATTGAATTGCATGCTTCAACAGGTTGTGTATCCAAGACAATAAAATCTACAAGAAAGATGAATTTATCAACTTGTACTAACACATCTTCAACTATTCCTCTAGGCATTTTTATAGATCTATCAGCAAGTAAAAGAGTAACAGAAGTAGGTTTTAACTAACCTAGATTGAGACTTTGAAAAACCGAATATGGAAGTAAATTCACACTAGCTCCAAGATCAAGTAAAGCTTTGTCAATTTTATGTTCTCCAATAAAGCAAGAAATTGTAGGACAACCAGGGTCTTTATATTTCAAAGCATTATTATTTTGAAGAATGACACTTACTTGTTCGGCTAAGAAGGCTTTCTTTTTCATATTCAATTTTCTCTTTACAGTGCATAGATCTTTCAAAAATTTAGTATAAGATGGTACCTGTTTAATAGCATCTAGCAAAGGTATATTAATCCTTACCTGTTTGAAAGTTTCAAAGATTTCAGAATTGTGATTGACTTTCCTTTGTTTGGTTATGACATGAGGAAATGGAAGTGCTGGTGGGGAATCAGTCTCTTCTTTGCAATGATCAGGTTCAACCATTTCCTTACCCTTGGAGACTAACTCACCTTCTTTCTCACAAGGTTCAAGAATAGGTTTTTTAATAACCTTACCACTGCGGAGAGTAGTGACTGATTTGACTTGATCCAGATGTTGGCTTCCAGAATTGCTTGTACTTGAATTGTATTGCCCCTTGGAATTTTGCTGGGGTTGAGATGGAAACTTACCTTTCTCCTGAAAACTGAGAGCAGATGTGAACTTTGCAAGAGTATCTTTCAAATCAGCCATGGTTTGAGCATTTTGAGTGTTGATTGTCTCTTGCTTTTCAATGAATGCATGTAATCTTTCCTCAAGATTTCTTCTAGGAGGGGGAATATAAGGAGGTGCATATCCATGAGAATTTTGAAAATTATGTTGTGTTTGAAATGGTGGCTGTGAAGTTTGTGCATTATTGTTACCACTCTTCCAACTGAAATTTGGGTGATTTCTTCTTATATTTGTTTCAGTGTGTTTCAGGTTTGTTAATGTTCGTTATTTCAGATGATATCTTCTATACTCTATTTTTCTACCTTTAAACATTGAGGACAATGTCTTGTTTTAGTTGGGGGGAGAGGGTGGTAGCTAAAAAAAAAAAAAACTATGTTTTCTATTTCATAAAGCATGTGCAAAATTGTTGTTACTATGATGGCAGAGTAAGGAGAACTTTTATGACTCTTGAGATGTATTTTAGTAATTATTCGTAATAAGGTTTATCATAATACTTCTTGAAATATTCAGATTTACAAACTCTCACATTGTTATCACTTAATTCTACTCATATACTCATTTAACATGTATTCTTAAACCTTATTTTTCACACACACACTTTAACATATGATTGTGGGTTGCACATTAGATTATTACATTATTTATGTTCTTTTGTTAAAGGTAACAACTAAGGGAAAGGGATAGTATATCATTTTTTTTTTAAAAAAAAGAGCAAAAAAAAATTAAAAAAAATGATGATAATAAAAATGTAGATAAGTTTCGTTTCGTAGCCTCCCTAACCTAAGCAATTAAGCCTGAAAGGGTGTTTCAACACCTAATACCCTAAAGTCAACTAACTTGGGAGCTATTGGCCCAACGCTTGTTACATGGGTTGAGGAGAAAAGCTTAAGGGAATCAAACATTGCATTATCTACATACCAATATCTGCGACCCGAGTTGCTAAGCTCGTAGGGGTGTCTTAACACCTAATGCCCTAAGACCAACTGGTCTTGGAGTCATTGTTGAAAGCTCGTTACATGGGTTAAAGATACATGGTGTTTTAAGTTATGATTTTTGCTAGCTTCTCTCACCCCAATCAAATGGCGGATAACGGAACTCCGTGATTTATGTCGGTTCTTTCAGTTTCCCTTGATAACTGATATCTGTGTATATATTTGTACAATTCTTTGAATCTCTCTTCTAATTCTCATTTGACAATGGACACTAATCTTGAAAAATTGAAAAAGTATTTTCCCGCTCTGCCTCATAATGCGATTACAAAAATTTATCATGCTAGATGTGCAAGATTGAGCTTGTTACATGGGTTAAAGATGCATATGGTTTTAAGTTATATGTATATATATTTTAAAAAAAGAAAAAAAACAATAATCCCAACCTAAGGAAGTTAACCTTCCAAGAAAAGCCTCATAATTATATGTTGATAAATTAAGCACAAAAAAAAGGTTTATGAATATCTTGTTAAGAGGTATTGAGCAGGTATATAAATTTAACGAGAGTTTGTTTATCTGGATAGATTAATGGAAGTTAAATGATGAATACCTTGCTTTGTGAAATTTACAAATTATTTTTCTATTTTAACGCTTTAATTACTAGGGACTAGTAATAAGCTGGTTGGGGGGTGTGATTAGTACTTAAAAGTGCATTTTTATCAAGGTTTTATATCATCATTTTGCACTTGAAGTATCAATAACTCCTTAACTAAAGCATGTTTTATAATAATATATCTAATAATATAAAATACCTTTAATTTGTGGTAAATGTTCATTTTAAATGCAGGCCTATCACATAAATGAAAGGATTGATTGATGAATTTAAGAACTGAAATTGAAAGGACAAAGAGATGGCCAAACTTAGAAAAGAGATGTGGGTGCAATCCAAACCGGAATACTATTCGGTAATTGGGTCATATCTGAAGCTATAGATCTCAGATTTAGGTCTACTTTATATGGATGGAAAGGTAAGACATAGGCCTACAACATTCATGGAGCCTAAGATCTAAAAAGGCTATTTTCAAGTTCAAATTGTAGCAACAGCAAAGAAGCCCGAATCTGTCCTCCAACCCGAGCACTATTCAGTATTTTGGCCATATCTAGAGTTCTAGAAGACGAAATGAGCTGAAGTTTTTACACAAGAAAGCTGAGACAATTTTCTACAACTTTCATGTTTTCAAGTGGTTCTAATTTTGATATTATCAATGATGTTTTGGGCAGACAAGAGAAGATAAGGATTGTCACCAAGTCAAAAGTTGGTCACCCACTCATCAATTAGTCATCAAATCAATAGTTCCCAATTTTGGCCTATAAAAGGAGGCATTTGCCATGCATTTAGGCATCTTGGTTTCCAGATCAAGATCATGTTCTTGCTTTCTCTCTTTGTATTTTTTGTAATGTTTATGCTTTGCTTTCATTAATATCAAGTTTATGCCTTTCATTTCCTTTCATTTACTTAGCTAACTTTTATCTTATTTATGTTCTTATTTTGTTTATTTATTTTTCTTTCTTTTATTATGTTTAGCTAAGTTTATTATATCAAGGTGAAAAGGTTACACTAATGGTGTAAGAATAAGTATAGTATAAACTTAATATGGACTTTAATGTTTGATACTAACGTGTTTTGTATTTGTTATCTTGTTCACTCTTTAATACTTTGCTTGTTAAATGACTAATCTTGATTTATGTTGTATAACACTTGGTACAACAAATGCTTGGCACTTTCATAGCCCATACTGTATGGTATAACTGACACCTGAGTTATGAAAGGAACTTGATTTGTTGTTAACATAAGTTATAATCATGAATGCTTGACGAGATTTATAAGTATTAGCATTAATTGCATAAGATGACTAATGTAATCATGTTAACAATCTATAATCAGATTGGAACCTTCTTTGTGTGCGGTTTCCAATTGAATAATAAGAGTTTATACTATACTTGTTTGACATACCATTAGTGGATCCTCTAACCTTGACATTTATTCTTATTGTTGTTAAATCTTTACGTTAATATTCCATCTCAAAGTTCTCATCATCATCATCATCTTCTTCTTCTTCTTCTTCTTCTTTATTATTATTATTATTAGTATTACTACTACTACTATTATTAGTACTATTATTATTATTATTGTTATTATTGTTGTTATTATTATTATTATTATTATTATTATTGCTGTTATAACTATTATTATTGTTGTTGTTGTTATTGTATTATTATTTATAATTTGTACAATTAATCTCCCTATGGTTCGACCCCGGTCTTGTCGAGTTATTTATTACTTCGACACTCCTACACTTGGGAGAAGACATCAATCTTTTCGTCGTGTCACCTATGATGATGGATCATCAAAGAGGGGGGGACCTATATTTCTCAGGTACGTGTACATGCATATTGATCATAATGCATTGTTTTTAGCGTTGTCATATCGGTGTTTCATCATCACCTTTTAGGTACTGCATTTTTAACCCTACCTCATTTTGTGTGTGCTTTTGAGCCCTCACTTTTTTCCAAGTGCGCCTTTGAGCCACCATTTTCTTAGGTAGTGTGTTTTTAACCTTACCTCATTTTGAGTGCGCCTTTGTGCCCTCACTTTTTTTTGAGTGCGCCTTTGAGCCACCATATTCTTAGGTAGTACGTTTTTTAACCCTACCTCATTTTAAGTGCTCCTTTAAGCCCTCACTCTCAGGTAGTGTGTTTTCTAACCCTACCTCCTTCTGAGTGCGCCTTTAAGCCACCATCTCTTGGGTAGTGCATTTTCTAACCCTACCTCATTTCAAATGCGCTCTTGAGCCAACATCATCTTGTTCTAGTTCTTTATTATTATTATTATTATTAGTATTACAAACTACCACAACAAGTTTACAATTTATTCATAACCAAGATATTTACATCACACATAAATAAACTACTAAAGTGTGGTGGCAATGACAAAATAACAATGATCCATCTTTGACATGCGCTTGAAGGGGCTGTCATGGTGTATGTACCACTGTTGTATGGTTAACTCAATCTTTATGGTTTACTGCTCCATGGTCTTTCTCATATTTTTTATGGTGTTGTCTGCTGACATTAATATAGAAAGATCAAAGGCATTGAAGGTTTGATGGTCTTTTCTCTCTTAATTGCTTTGTTTTCTAACTTTTGAATTTGCCCATGAAAATATTATTGGGTTACATGGATCATATGATTGTATAGATCTATTTAAGTGGAGAAGAACGGTGGTAATCTCACCTTATTTGGAGGTTGAAAGAGAGGGTAATCGAACAAAGAAGTTTTGAGAGATATTTTCTCTCTCTTTTCGGTTTATGATGATGTAGAGGTTGTTGAATTCAATTGATAGAAAGATGAAAGCTTTTAAAAAAATAAAAAACAAAGACAAAAATTTAGGTTTTAAAGAGAAAAAGATGAGGCTAAAGTTTTTTTATAGAAGAAATGTAAGGGAAGATGAATTGTTTTCTTCTATAGTTTATTTCTCTAAATTTCAGCTCATATACTTTCAAAACAAATTTATGATGGCTCTCTCCTATAATGGCTTGGGTTTTTTGTTAAGGTTTTAGGAAAGTGTAGAGGATGAAGATGATAAATAATCCTTTTTTTTCTTTTTCTTTCTCTATTCTCTAAAATAAATTATGATGGCTCTCTCTTATGGTGTTTAAAGCTTTTGGTTAGGGTTTTGAGAGAGTTTGGAGGAAGAAATGATAAATAGTCCCTCTTTTCTCCTTTTTCTTTCTCTATAGCATAACATTTTTGTTATTTTCTCTATATTACTTGGTTCTAAGTTATTTAATTATATTTTAGCCTTTTATTTTTTTATTTTGTACTTTAGCCCCTGTGTATTTTACTTTCTAATTTTATTTTTTGATTATTTAGTTTTGTTTTTGAAAAACAATGTCAATATCAATTTGATAAGATATCAAGAATTATAAAATATACATTAATGCATTGAAAATATATCTCTTTAAATTTAATTTTTTAAAAAGACATCAACAATAAAAAAATAAACGAGAGAATAACTAAAATACATCAAAAATATATTTTTTGAATTTGTTTTTTTAATTAATGGAATTTATTTTGGAATTGGAGCTCAAATTTTAAATTATAACACTTATGATGTTTAAAATAAATAGAAATCTCAGAGTGGGGTTGGGTTCTCCATGCACACCTTGACTTATTAGTCGGGGCTAAATAAATAGACCCCTTCTTCTAGATCTAAAGCACCTAACCTATATGCTAAGTTTTGCATTTTTTAGAATAAAATTATCTTTAAATCAATTTATTAAAATTATACTTAATTAATGACCCCATATGCCATAACTTTCAATAACATTTAAGTCTTTAATGTTAATTTTTACAATTCTTTTGTAATAATTACATGCTAACTTAATCTGTATAATTTTTTTAACATACCATCTCATTAATTTTCAATGAGAATATGATATCTATTTTTTATTTTTTATTAAATATTTTAATATAAATTTCTCAAATTTATTATTCCTAAAGTTATTCATATGAGTGTGTGAAAATGATCGATTCATAATTTTTATTTTTTTATTAAAAATTAATTTTCCAATCATAATAAATACATATTTTTGAATGTGTCAAAACATGTTTATATATATATGAACAAGAAAACAGGTTTTTTTTTTTTAAAAAAAAAGAGATTAGTTTATTGCTCTTGGATTCAAGTTATTAGAGTTTTGATGAATAATTTTTAAGTTCCACTAACTTTTATTCCATTAATCATGCTACTAATAAAAAGATATGTTATTGTTAGAAAAATTAAAATTACATGAATGAGAGATGGTAATTTTAAGTAAGTTTTTTTTACTGTTAAAATCTTAATCATTATTTTTTTTATGAATATTTATTTTAATTTTCATATAATTAAATAGAAATAGATTTTTAAAAGTACCATACATCATGAAGTAAAATATTTGTATTTGTATATATATTTTACATTTTACAATGATGAGTAACTTCATGTTTAGTCTTTAAGCAGCATTAGTCAATTTTGTTTTACAATTTACTAGTAGATAGTTTTTCCAATTCACTTTAATAAGTGAAAGCATTATTTTTTTCAATATTCATGATGCTGTGAAAACATTAATAATGATAAAAAAAAAAATCCCTTCTCTAGGAGGGCTCTTGAGATGGATGCAATTAAACAAATCGATATTTAGTGATGAATTTGTGACTTAAATAATTTTTATAATAATAATAATAATAATATTTTTTTATGCAAAACTGTATGCCCTTTAAGATTCATCATTATATATATATGATCGATGGGCCCTTTTTATTAGTTTTTTTATTTTATTTTCTTTCTTTTTCTCTGACAAAAAATGCATATTATTTGGAAGAAAAAAAATCAATTACAGCTCTTGCATCCAATTGATCAGAAAGTTTGCAGACTGCGCAGCCAAGTAATCACGCAACCTACATTCTAAATATGTTGAGGATACTGGTTGACCCTTGGCACACCATGCCACATCTTGCTGACATTTTCATTCTTAATGATAGTATTTGAAACTTATTACTTTATTTATTTATTTATATTATGTCAAATCGAAAAACAATCTCAATATGAAATCATCTCAATGCGACCAACTCTATGATATAATAATATACATCACCCTCTCTCAATAAATCCTTGTTTTGCTGCTTTTGTTCATTCCTAATAATTTAAATGATATAATGCATAGAATAATTTAATTATAAGCAATCACAGGTATATCTTCCAAAGTTATAATTATTTATGGAGTAATATAGAGTTCAAATGACATTAGAGACTTCCTTCTTATGGAGATTCTCAAGTCAAATCACTTTTATAATAGCAATAATTAATAATAAATGATGATGATAATGAAATTATGTTATTCAAAGCTCAAAATCAAATACATTGCTTGCTTGAGAAAAAACAGTGACCAAGTCCAGGACATAATAGAGAGGATCTTCTTGGTCAAAACTTATTCAAGTGGTGTTGCAATTGGAGTTTATAGAGAACTTTCTTAGCAAAGCAGGAAAACAAAGAATATTTATACACACACACACACACACCTCTTTGCAGAGTTGGGTTTGTCTCGTTCTAGTGTATGTCAGATTGAAATCACCCACATACATACATATATACATACACATACATATATGTATGTATGTGTATGTATATATGTATGTATGTGGGTGATTTCAATCTGACATACACTAGAACGAGACAAACCCAACTCTGCAAAGAGGGGTGTGTGTGTGTGTGTATAAATATTCTTTGTTTTCCTGCTTTGCTATATTTATATATGTGGTTGATTTCAATCTGACATACACTAGAACGAGACAAACCCAACTCTGCAGAGAGGTCTTTGTCATCCAAAAGAATCAAAATGGGTGGGGCCATTGGAAAAAAATGGAGACTACTGCTGTAGAGGAAATTCAACGGCGTGCTGTTTTCCTTTGTTCCATGAAATTGTGTATTCTCTTGAGGGCGACTTCAAGTGTCTCCTCGCTCATGTTAGCGAAGCATACCCTAAACCATCCAGGTTCAGAGCAATGGCAAGAAGAGCCTGGAGATATATTTAGCTTCACTTCATGAAGGATAGACTTCCAAAGAGCCACTTCACCTTCTCTTGTTGGTGTCTCCAACAATGGACTTAAATTCATCCAGCAAAACAACCCAGCATTACCTTTCAAACACTCTATCCCGGCATTTCTCAATCCTTGAATTATCATTTCATATCTCTTCCTTAGCCTCTCTCGATTTTCCTTGATGTACTTCTCGGTGAACTTCTTGTTAGACAACATGGAAGCCAGGAGATGTTGTGTTTGAGAAGAAATCAATGTGAAGCTAGACATCCTTCTCGCAGTGGTGACAACTTTGTCATTATATGAGTATATAGTTCCAACTCTAAAACCTGGAAGACCAAGATCTTTAGAAAGACTGTAAACTATGTGAACTCTTTCTGAATCTTTATATCCACGAGCTTCAAGGATCTCAGCAATGCTTATAAATTCAGATGAAGAGAAGGTGGATCCTGAGTAGATCTCGTCGGACACGAGATGGATGTTTTTGCGGGTGGAAAAATCAAGAATCTCTTCCAGAACAGAGCGCTGGATTGTGGCTCCTAGTGGATTTGAAGGATTGGTTATAAGTACCCCTCTCACGTTGATGTTCATGGCTACTGCGCCCTCATATGCAGCTTCCAGGGCTTGAGTAGTGATCTGGAAATTGTTTGAGATATCACAGTGTATCGGTACAATTTTTGCACCGGTCCTCCACCTTAAATCTCTGTCAAATCTGAAACAAGACCAATTGGAGATCAAAAACTAGTACTCATGAAATGATTTGCTTTCAATAGAGTTCATCGAGGACCGCTTCTCACCCTGGATAGTATGGAGTTGGAACTAGCAAAGCATCACCAGGATTGGCTAGAATGAAGGTTAACAACTCGTTAGCAGCAGTTGCTCCTGCTGTCAGGACTACCCTGTCAGGGTCAAATTTTGCTCTTCCACCTCTGATTTGCTCCATGAAACCTGCCATTGCCTGCTTACAAATGCAATTGACATGTCAGGGTTTTCTTTCTACTATACGTTTGTTTTGGAATGCAAAGCTGCAAAGTTATCCTGGTTTTTTTTCTTTAAAAAAAACGAAGGCAGTACCTGTCGGAAAGATTCGAGTCCATGGTAATCTTGAAACAAGGCATTTTCTCTAAACCCTGGTGATCCCTTTCCCCAGCTAGATGCTTCTGAATGCTGTTCCAAGTACTCTTCTAACAAATCAAACGAAACCTGATCAAGGAAGAACAACAAAGTGCATAAGCTTAAGTGAGAAACTCTTGGAAAGGTTTGAAATATAAAAGCTTTAGTCCTTGCATGACATATTGTCTTGCCGGGACTTACTTGATTTTCTGCCAGTCCCATCTGTATGACTCCTGATGGATTAGATGATTCATCGTAAGGGTCTTCATCATAAGCTTTCCAGCCTGCGAAGTATGGGGAGTCCTCTCCGTGAGTTTCAGAAACTGCAACTTTTGAGAGTCCAACGGAGGGTTGCTCAATCTCTATGGCCATAATCCGATTTCTTGCACGAGATAGTAAGGGCCAAGGCCTCTACTATAAAATTAAGAAATCTGCTAGGCGTGGAAGTTGAGATGGAGAAGGAGAAGGAGAGGGAGCGAAGAGCAGAAAAGGAATAGAATTGTTGAATGAAAACTTTGTCACTAAACCCTCTTTATAGGGAAGTCATGGAGGCTTTGACATAGAACTGGTCCCACAACTTACCGGTTCTTGAGAATATATATATATATTAAAGAGCACAATATCGATAGCCGATTCTGTGTAATGCAAGCAATATCAAGATTAATCTCACCCTTTTTTACTCGATATTTTTATCTCCAATGACAACTGTTCATTTCTGTCATCTTGTTAAAGCTTCCTTCATCTAAATCTTTCTATAAGATCCACACCGAATATGGTGGTTGATGGCGGGTGCGTGTTAATTTTTTTCTTTTGAAAGGCTCAAAATTAACGATGATCGATTCTTTTAAGGCCTTATTGTTATAATAATAATAGTGGTCTTGTTAACATTTCAGCAAGTCCCCACTTCCCAACCTATGACTAACCAAATCCTTGATGCATGAAGGACTTAAGACTCAAAAATTCCATACTAAAACCAATATCTACAGCATGCAAATATTTCAAGAGATCTAAGAGTGGTTAAGCTCTGATTATCTGACAAAGATACCAATTTACACAAGATTAAGATTCTGATTTGGGAACAAAGTTGGGATAAAATAGAAGGTTTGAGAAGATCTTACGGGCCTACATGTAGCAGAACTAATATCAAGCAACAGATTTCGTAACATCATTAGATTTTCAAGTATCGTAGTTTCTAATCATCATGTAAACTGATCTAGTTTTGCAAGTCCTACTTGTGTCTTGGCAAATTAAGACATGTTTTTGGTAAACAAGTGCTGAATGTATAGAAACACGTAGAGATGAGGGATTATCCAGTGTCGCTGAAGTCAACGTGGCAGGAAAGTGTGTGCATGCTCCATCAACAACGTTAATGAGCAACAACATAATATAATTAATAAGCATAGGTCATTAATTAACTTGCTTAATTAATCACTTAACCGATGGCTTATATATATCACACAAAATGCATGCATGTTGAAGATGCATATCTATGAATATCTATACAGTTTGTCTGTCGCCTTAGCATGCCAGCATGTAAGGGTTAAGATACTTGTCTTGCGGATTTCAACTGACAAGCCCAGAGGATTAAAAACAGTTGATGGGGAAGAAATAAAAACAATAGAAATAAGAAAAACACGTTGGATAATTAATTAAGAAAGTATTGTGCTTCCTTTTCTTCTTCCTCTTCTTCTCTCTTGAGATGGAATATCATGTTTCTTAATTTAAATCATATATCGACGTGGGGTTCGATGAATATCCATCTCCGGTCGATGACGGCTACTCGGGGGCTTTGGCCTCTAAAACAGAGACAAAGATCTTGTTCTTGAGTACGAGATATGTATATATATATATATATATATTTGTGTGTGTGTGTGTGTGTGTGTTTTGTCGGAGTAATATTCTAGGTATAATTACCAGTTGCAGCGTTACATTTGCTCAAAACTAGGATGTATGGTTTTTTACATGTGGATGAATGATATAATTTCAAGAGTTTGAACCTTTCTTTAAAAAAAAACAAGGAAAGTTAGAAGAATAAGAGTGCTAGTATTGAAACTAATGATTAAATAAATTATTATTATTATTATTAAGATGCTAGTGAGAGGGAGTGTTACAACCCCAGATTTCATAATGAATAAATAAACAATATAAGAGTAATATATAAAACTGTGTATTCTATGTGTTTTCTGATTTTCTGCTGCTTTTATTCCACAAACCTTGTTAACTGCAAGAGCTGCTAATAAAACTTGGCATCACAGACGGACCACCCCAGCTTGCGAATTTTAATTAATTTTGTTTTGAATAAAGAAATCCACGTTCATCTGCAAAAAAAATAGTTTTACTTGTCCAGCTTGTTATTCTTTAAGCAAATCTTGCACGTTGTATTTAAATCTTTTGAACCATCAGTGCTCTAAAGTTCATTTGAGTTTACTTTTCAGTGATATATATGAACTTCTCCCGCTCTTTCATTGAATGGAGATCAATTGTTTACTTTTTTTTCTGGTTATTTTTGTTTAATTCTTTGAATTTCTAAGGAAGAGTTTTGCAGAGAAGATGAGAAGAGATTGTTGTATTTTTTTATTATTATTTTCACTAATACAACAAACTCTGCTTTTATACACATTACATGTAACTGATTCCATTATTTTAGGAATCAAGATCATCTCATCCATCCATTAATGGAGGGTCACAATTCTTACACATAAGAAACGGTTTGTAACTGATTTATAATAGTAAAAACAACTATAACTGTTATAACTGCTTTAACTGTTTTTTTAACTGATGTAACTACTTTAACAGAAGCTTCTTCTATTCTTCATTCTTCTCGTTATACTCTCAGGATTTACTTCTGAAGCTTTAAAAACAAGCTTAACTTTCAACAGCCTCTCCTAAGTTGCTTACTGGTTTAACTCCAAGATTCAATCTTAGTTACTTGAATCTATCTTTAGGCAATGCTTTCGTGAAGATGTTTGCAAACTGTTCTTCACTTCTATAGAATTTCACATCTATTACTCCCTCTTGCAGAGCCTCTCTTATGAAGTGATACTTCCTGTTTATGTGTCGAGTTCTTTGATGAAAAATAGGATTTTTGGCAATTGAAATTGCTGACATATTATCACAGAATAAGGGTGTTGCCTCAGCTTGCATTTCACCAAAATCATCAAGAACAAATCGTAACTAAATGGCCTGAGCAGTTGCTTCAGATGCTGAGACATACTCAGCTTCTACAGTTGATAATGCTACTGTGTTCTGTTTCACAAAGGATCAGAAGAACGCTCCATTTCCAAAGCTGAATGCATAGCCCGAAGTGCTCCTGCTATCATCTTCACTTCCTGTCCAATCTGCATCACAAAATCCAATAAGAGTTGCTGCTTGGTTCCTTACGTATTCAATCCCATAGCTGAGAGTTCCTTGCATATATCTTAGGACTCTTTTTGTAGCTCCCATATGAATCTTAGTAGGTCTAGTCATGAACCGTGATAGTAAGCTTGCAGCATACATTAGATCAAGTCTTGTTGCTGTCAAGTATAATAAACTTCCTACTATTTTTTTATAGAGACTTTCATCAGCCAACTCACTCCCATCCACCTTCTTTAGTTTCTCACCAGTAGCCAAAGGAATAGATACTGGTTTGCAGTCCTCAAATCCAAACTTGCTAAGCAAGGATTTGGCATACTTGCTTTGATGAATAAATACCCCTTGATCGGTTTGCAGTATTCTCATGCCAAGAAAATGATGAAGGAGCCCAAGATCAGATATCTCATACCTCTGCATCATTTCTCTTTTAAATTCACTAAGTAGCCTTTCACTGCTGCTAGTGTACACAATGTCATCAACATAGATTGAGACAATGATCAAATTTCCTTCCAGGTCTGACCTTGTATACAAAGTAGCTTCATTTGTGCTCCTTTTGAATTTGCACATAGAGAGATATGCATCAATTTCACTATACCAAGCCCTCGGTGCCTACTTTAGTCCATACAAGGCCTTTTTTAGTTTGTAAACTTTGTGTCTTGCATTCTTTACTTCAAACCCTTCAGGCTGCTCAACGTATACTTCTTCTTTGAGGACACCATTTAGGAATGCTGACTTCACATCCAACTGAAACAACTTCCATCCCTTCTGTGCTGCAAGTGCAATGAGAGTTCGAATTGTGTTCGGCCTTGTTACTGGTGCAAAGGTTTTGTTGTAGTTAATTCCAGATTTCTGTGCATATCCTTTTGCTACAAGGCAAGCCTTGTGTTTTTGTATTGTACCATCAAGATGAAGCTTAGTTTTGTATACCCATTTCACTCCTATCATAGGTTTATCAATCGGTCTCTCCACCAATTCCCAAGTATTGTTCTTCTCTATTACTTTCAATTCTTCCTCCATAGACTCCTGCCAGGCTTTATCTCCAAAGCTTCTTGATAGTTCTCAGGTTCTATGATGCACATGTAACACCTTGTATATATATCTTTCAAGGTTTTCAATTTTACTAGAGTAGAGCTAGATAAAGATTATTGACTATTATTACTGTCAATTTTCTCAACTAACTCTCTAACTGTAGAATTTTGATGGCAGTGTTCGATATTGTCAGGTTGAGCTACAGTAAAGTGTTCTTCAGAATTTTCACCTTCAACTTCACCTCTTTCAAGATTGAGAGATAAGTGGTTTTGGTTCCATAGATTTCTTTCCCAATTCCATGCTCTATCTTCACTGAAAATCACACTTCTTGAGAGAACAATTTTCTCAGATTTCAGGTCATATACTATATACCCCTTCTCACAGCTACCATATCCAACAAACACTCCCTTTCCAGCTTTGTTATCCCATTTCTGCCTTAGTGATGATGGAATGTGAGTGTAGCACAAACAACCCAACACTTTTAAATGTTTGACTCTTGGCTTCCTTCCTATGAAGGCTTCAAATGGAGTCTTTTCAATTATTGATGTTGTATAACATCTGTTTTGAATATACATGGCTGTATTCATAGTTTCTGCCTAGAAGATTACTGGCATTTCTTTCTCTAACAGCATAGTCCTTGCCATTTCACAAATTGTTCTGTTTCTCCTCTCTGCAACTCCATTCTGTTGAGGAAAGTATACAACTGTCAGCTGCCTCTCTATTCCTTGTTCTGCATAGAATTCTTCAAACTCATTTAAGGTATATTCACCACCTCTATCACTTCTCAGCTTCTTCAATTTATATCCACTTTGCAGCTCAACAAATGCTTTAAATTTCTTGAACACATTGAGTGCACCAGATTTTTTTCTAAGGAAGTATACCCAGCACATTCTTGAGTAATCATCAATAAATATGATGAAGTATTTGTTCCCTCTTACAGATTCATTCTGTATTGGTCCACACATATCAGTGTGGATTAGTTCCAGTGGATAGCTGGCTTTTAATGCTTGGTTTTTGTCGAATTTCTCCCTGTGATGTTTGCCTAATGCACAGCCTGCACATACATCTTCTACTTTTGTCAGAACAAGAAGTCCACATACCATCTTTTTCTACTGCATCTTCTTCATGCTAGCAAAGTTCAAGTGTCCTAGTCTTCTATGCCATATCCAAGAGTCCTTAGTCACTGAAGCTTTCCTTGTTGTTGGTGTGATGGTCTCAAGTGAAAGTGGAAAGCATCGATTTCCTCCTATAATCACTATTGCTATAACATTGTTGAGGCTTTCATCATCAAATATTACTGCTTTGTTACCTCCAAAAAGAATGTGATAACCATGCTCCATCATCTGACCTACATTCAATATATTTTCATCCAATCTGGGAATAAACAGTACCTCTTTTATGTATTTTTTTCCCATGCTAAGTTTCCACAACCAATGTGCCTTTTCCAGTTGCTTGCACCAGGTCTCCTGAGCCCATCTTTACTTTACAAGTTATTGTTTTATCGATGTTCATTAGTTTAGACTCTTGAGAAGTCATGTGGTTGCTACAGGCACTATCCATAAACAATACCTTTCTATCTTGCAAACTGGCAAAATGACAAGCATAAAACATGGTTCCAGTGGTAACTCTCTCTTCTTTTGCATAATTTGCTAGCTGTTTGTGACTATGACTTTCACAGTTTTTTGCAATATGGCCAAACCAATTGCATCTTTCATATCTTGGTTTTTTTTTTTTGTGTCTGCATAATCCAAAGTGTTGCTTATGGCAGACTTGACACTGTGGCTTTACAGTTGCCTGACTACTTCCCCAAGCAGTGTTATTCCAGCTTGTATTGTTGTAGTTGTTTAAGTTTCTATTTGGAAATGAATTTGATCCCCTCCTGTCTTGTGATTTCCATCTTTGAGAAGGTTTGTCTTGGAAACCCTTGTGTGAGCTGTAGGCTTGATTATTTCCAACCTTCAAATTGGAAAAGGCTTTCTCAGTTCCTGTTAGATTATCTCTTTCATCATGTAGATCCTCCCTCTTATCATAGACTTTAACAGAAGCAATGACTTCTTCTACTCTCAAAACATCAAGATCTCATGTCTCCTCTATGATTGACACAATGGACTTATATCTTCTACTTAGACTCATTAGCAGTTTCTACATAATTCTATTTTCTGACACATCTTCTCTTAACGATTTCAGGTTATTCACAATTGCAAAGAATTTACCTAAATATCCATTTATGCTTTCTCTTTCTGACATTCTCAAGTACTCAAAGTCAGCTCTCACTACTTGAAGTTTCACAACTCTAACCTTTTTATCTCCTCTGAATTCTCTACTCAAAATGTCCTAAACTCCCTTTGTAGTTTTCTTATTTCTTATACGTGGGAAAAGGTTGTTTATTAATGCTCCTTGTATGAGACTTAATGCTTTTGCATTCTTGATTTTGTCTTCTTTGGATGTAGTGATTGTTTGCAATGTAGTTTGCTCAGCTTCACTCTCTTCATTGACTGATCCATTTGCAACCTCAGGTGATTGATGAGATTGTATTCCAACTTTTATTACATCCCATAGATCGAATGCTATGAGGATTGTCTCCATCTTTACATCCCAAAAGTCATAATTTGTGCCATTGAACTGTGGAGTTCTTAAATCTCCTCCAATAGAACTTGATCCTACCATTTTTGAGTAATTAACAGTTTAATCAATCCGTTTTTTTTTCAATTTACGCCCCTCTTAGGAATCAGTTTGTGAGCTCTGATACCATGTTTAATTCTTTGAGTTTCTAAGGAAGAGTTTTGCAGAGAAGATGAGAAGAGATTGTTGTATTTTTTTATTATTATTTTCACTAATACAACAAACTCTGCTTTTATACACATTACATGTAACTGATTCCATTATTTTAGGAATCAAGATCATCTCATCCATCCATTAATGGAGGGTCACGATTCTTACACATGTAAGAAATGGTTTGTAACTGATTTATAATAGTAAAAACAACTACAACTGCTTTAACTGTTTTTTAACTGCTGTAACTGCTTTAACAGAAACTTCTTCCATTTCTTCATTCTTCATTCTTCTCGTTATACTCTCAGAATTTACTTCTGAAGCTTTAAAAACAAGTAACCAGCTTAACTTTCAACAATTTTCATTGATTATTATGAAACTTATTTGGTTTTATCATCATGAATAGGATGGAATGCCGAAGTTCCAAAAAATATTTGGTTATGGGCATAAAACGGATTATCGACCAAAATCATGTCTTTTTGGCATTGTAGCTCATATCATTAAAGGTAACGATATTTTGATATTGATTCTAAACATATTTATATTGCCTATCATGTTAGTTTTTCCTTCTGCACAGGATGAGTAGATAGTTTCTCCTCTAACACCAAACACACTACACCATATCTAAGTAGCCCTATTTCTATTTCATAGCAACCAATTATCCTCTTGTTCTATCATTCTTGAGACCACAAACACCACACCCCATCATTAACATTGCGTTCTAATGTAACTTGCGGGCTACGGTAAATCCTACTTGTATTTTTTTATTTTATTATTGTAAATGTTTGGACCAGTTTATATATATATATATATATTAATTAATTAATTCTATATATTTTAAAATTAATGATTATATACACCTTTAATACCCTTAAAAAAAAACTCAAATTTAAAACAGTTAAAGAACAGTCCCACTCATGTTTTGACTATACACATTGTTATGGCGTCTCCTACATCCGCTGCAACATCATTACAAAGAACAGCTCATCCCAGAAGCAGCCTAGAAGTTGGGACTTGGAAAGGAAAAGGACTGCTCAATGGGATCAATATAAAGGACAGCTTACAACTGGATTGCATTGAACTAGTAGCATTCTTCAACACTGCATTACGACTGTGTATTTAGACTAATTGCTTTTGGATTATACTCTTAACATAATAAACTCTTTTTTAATCATCAACAGCTCATTTTGTCAACATCAGTTTAGTAAAGTGTTGCTTTTGTCACTTGATGTCGTGGTTACGGAATACAAAATGTTTTTCTGTCTGGATTTACTGAAAATTGCCTCCAACATTTGCCGCGGGTTCTTTTTTATATATACTTTATTAAATAAGATCAACATGCGTGGTAAGCATACATTGCATGCTGTGCCAGCATCAAATTAATTAGTCTGAACATGAGAAAACGGACCCAACTCTAGATAAGATAATGATACTTCGCCTATAATCTTTTTGGAGTGAAAAATGATATTTCCGGAGGCTTCTACATGTAGAAATGAATATTAATAACCAACTTATCATATCCCTTGAATATGTTGGGTTTCCCGAAACACACGCCTCTCTCTCTCTATATACACACACACACACTTCTCCTATAATCTTTTAGGAGTAAAAAATATACTAACTAATTGATATATTTCCTAAGACTTTCTACATGTAAAAATGAATATTCATTGAAAAATAACCAACTTATCACATCCCTTGATTATGTTGGGTTGCAATGAAAATAATAAATTTAAAAATTATTTTGGAGTCTAAAAAATCTTATTAAACAAATCTATAATTGTTTAAGGTATATTATATAAAGATTACTTGAAAATCAAATATTTATTTCGACTTTAAATAATTGGTTCAAGACTAGATTATTGCAAGCTACAAGTCGTTCAAGTATCCAACCTCTAACAGTTATCCACATGAACCATTAATGAGAAATCTTTTAAACCCTTTTAAGAGAGAAAAAATGATATATCTTTAAATGTTAATTCTTTTTTTTTTTTTAGGTGTGTGCAACTTACTTAGGTCTCGTTTGTTCGCTAGAAAGTAGTTTCCTTTTAGAAAATGAATTTTAGAAAAGTGAATTTCGGGAACGTAAATTATTTTAAGAAGTTTAATAATGTAATGGAAAATAAGTTGGAAAATAATTTCCAGTGCTTGGTTATATTATGAAAAATGAGCTGAAAAATAACTTATTAATGTTTTATTTTTTTCAAGTTTATTAAAATAATAAGGAACAAATCTTACAAATTAAAAAGTGAAATGAGAATGAAATTGAAAAAAAATATAATGTCATAAATTATCTCTAATAAAATAAATAATAATCAAAATAATAGAGATCAAATCTAAAAAATTAAAAAATTAAAAATTAAAAAATTAAAATAATAATAATTAACATTTCATAAATTATTTCAAATAAAATAAGTAACAATCAAAAGAATAAGGACCAAATTTGATAGATAAAAAATTTCAATAAAAAAATGATAAGGAAAAAGCAAATAATAATTATAAAAATAAGGATCAAAGTTATTATAAAAATTAAATTTTAAGAGAAGAAATTAAAAAATAAATATTTAAAATAAAATATATATAGCAATCAAAAGTTTGAGGACCAAATTTAATACAATCAGTAAATAATACAATATTTCTAAATTTTTCATAACTTCCAGAAAGTGTTTTCCACCTAAATTTTTCAGAAAAACACTTTTCTGAAAACTAAGCCAAAAATTTTTTTAATTGAAAAATATTTTATGTTGACCAACTTTCCTAATAGCAAACAAACACAAGAAAGTTTGGAAAGTGATTTCATGGGAACCACTTTCCAGGAAACAAACACAGCTTTATAGTTTTTCTTTTTGTTCAAGATTATAAAAAATAAAAGTCATGACATTCTATTTATATGGAAACCTGAAAATCCTATACATGGAAAAAAATATCAATTTGCTACCTGAATAACTTTACATAAATTATCTTAGACAATTTTAGAAATTTATTCAATCATATCCATACATGATTTTTCTTAGTTTAGAATTGTAGTTCCTTGTATAAATTATATTTTAGTCCTTAATTTCTAAAACTTATTTACAATCAACTCGCACTTGATTAATCATCCCATTTTAATTTCTAACCAATGTTTCTTATGTACGTGACTCATTACATTTCTTAATAAATTTGTCTAAATATAAATTACAATCCTAAATAAAATAGGATTAAGTAAACTAAAAAAATTAATTTATTATCAAATCAACAATTAATTGATTTATATTTGAAGATCAAATATAATGTCCAGTAACTTACCATAATTCTCCAAATATTAAAAAAGTCATAAGTGATTTGACTTAACCTATTAATGATTAATTTTTCAAAGTAATTATTATCTTTTCATCAATAATATTCTGATTTAAACATTATAGCATGAAGTGTATCTACTATATCAAATCATATTAGTTCTTCACACCATAGTTATTGATTCTTTTAATGAGATTTGAATTTTTTTTCAAATCTCATTCAACTTTGCATAAAAATTTACAATTAATACTATTTGAGATTAATCTTTTTTTGATTAATTAAATACCTTCATATAGTTCGTGTTGTACTTAATATCTGCCTAATGGGCCTAATTTTTTAAAATATCCAATCATCATCAACATATAGGTGTTCATCGAGGAACCCTCTATATCATCTTACAGTTAAACAATTCCTTAGAGGTCTCATAACTCTCAGTCCTACTAGTCGCATCAATCAACTCTTTGAGATGCTAAATTTTTATTATATAAGCATTCATATCCCTATGTTGTGATTGAAGTTCAAGTGATATGCTGGCTAACATCACACACTTAGCTTGTTCATTATCATTAGTATGACAATGATATCTAGCCATTTTATTTGTTATCAATATCCTTCTTGGGATAAGAGGAGTTGGATATTCAAGAACATATAATTTTCTTTCTTGTTTAAGAACAATTCTTACATTTCAGTATCAATATAAGAATTTTGGTTTAGTCAATTTATTAACATCAAATATGCTATATAGGAATATATTTATTTTTAATCATGATAATCTATCAACTTATTCATGTAAAGATAACGAATATTGATTTCATGAATAAATATTTATAACTAAATTTAGATAAAGTTGTTATTTATAACTAAATTAAGTAGATAACATAGCTAATCAATCACATCTTTATATGACTCCTAGATTAGTTAGGTGACAACTTTTTGTCTAAACATATCATATATATTTCACCTAACTATTGCCTCTACTCTTATATGATTATAAGTAATTCATCAAAATCATATAAATTAGTTAAGTAGAAACCAATTTTATAACATTAAACATATTTGATTAATAATATTTTTGAGTAGCTTAACAAGATAGCCATGAATAAAACTATGGTTTTATATGTAAAATTAGAAGGCAACAAATCATGTTCTCAACATGTATTTAATATATTAATGAAAAATTTATTATTTTAATTAAGTCTATGTCATTAGTGATATGTCACATATAACAATTAAATATAAACATGCACGCTTAACATGTTATTCTAATTAGATGATTATTGACATATTTAAACTAATTTTTTTAGGCCATTAAAGGGAATAAGGTGGTAAAAACCTAGATAGCTATTGAAAAACTTTATTTGTCATTTGTGAGCCTATGGTTTACTTTTTTATCATTTTTTTCTTTGTCTTAGATCATTTGTGAGCCTATGGTTGTAGACTTTTTTATCATTTTTTTCTTTGTCTTAGATTATGAAATAGATTTTTCTTTCCAAATTTCTACATTTATAAATTACATAATATTTATATAATTATATAAGAAACCTTAACTTAAATTTAAAGGGAATTAGATGAGAAAATTATTTTACAAAAAAAATAGAGTAAAGGTGAGATGCGTAGGCTCTACTTGATATTACAATCATTTAACTATAAAAAAATAATTATACTGGTCTTTAAATGTCTATAACCATCCATCATGCATAAGAAAATATTACTATGCATAATTAAATACATTGCATGCTTAAATTTTAATTATTAGCTTTATGTGAAATTTTAAGATAATATTTCTAACACTTAGAAATATTAAATCAAATACAATTTGACAGTTTCCAAATATAATAAATTTTACTTAATACAAATTATTTTTTAATTCAAAATCTAACAAGAAAATAAATCATATTAAAATTCTTATTAATATCCTAAACTATTTTAAGATTAATTAAATAAAATATTCTGATTGAAAAACTCCTTTTATTTTAGAAAAAACTATTTTTCTAAAATATTTTAATTAAAGAATTTAATTAAATCCTAATCTAATTAAGATAACACAAAAACCCAGATTCACAAATTAATTACTTTAATCCAATCCTAATCCAATTAGGAAAAATTATTTCTACAATGAATTTAATTTAGGTTTTAATTTTAAAACATAAAATCAACATTTTATATAAGGAGTAGAATCATAATTCTATCCGAAAATGCCTATAATAATTAAGAGTAAGTTGTAGGAGTCATATGGTAATTTTTCACACTAAAACACTATATGTAAACAGATATAAGATATGGATGAAATTGTAATTATACCAATAGAAACCCTAAAGAAAGCTATAAGGGCAAAATTATACTTCTGCCTTTCCCTTCTTCTTTCTTATTGTTATCGGTAGTGGGCTTACAGATCTAATAGTTGTAGCCAATGTTGGCGCTGCTAGACAAGAGAGTGAGGGGTTACCACTCGAGTTGCACAACCACCGACATGAGTTAGTAGCCTCGTGTTGGGATGCTATAGCCTCAACTTGCTTGAAGCATTAGTTGTGCATGCAGCATAGCCAAGATACCAACAATGTTGGTGCAAATATTGGCAGTTGGCAATTACCCAAACTTTTTTTTTTTTAGTTTCTGACTAGTTCTAGGCAAAACAATAGTTGAAACCTTTAAAAAAAATCATGGGAGAAAAATTAAGTTTTAGGAAAACAGTTTTGCACATAAAATTAATTTGAATTAACACCAATAACAATTAAAATATGCAAACAACAACCCTAATTGTCTAGAAATGATTCTGACACCATTGTTAGGTTTCTCAAAACATATATATTCTTAGTGAAAATGGTAAGTTTAATTTTTTTGGGAAGTCTCAAGGACATTACTAAAACAATCTAGAGTTGTTTAGGGTTTATATGAAGATTATTTGAATATTAAATATTCTTTTTTGCTTTAAATAACTGCTTCAAAATTAAATTGTTGTAAACCATAAAACGTCCAAGTGTTTCGACCTTTAACGGTGATCCATTTGAACCATCAATGAGAAATCTCTTAAATCCTTTTAGGAGAGAGGGATTGTTATGTCTTTGAGTGCTAAATCTTTTCTTCTTTGTTTTTCATGTTTTATGTAACTTACATAGTTTTTCTCTTCGTTCAAGAGTACAAAAAATAAGAGGCAATGCATTCTATTTATAGAAAAATTTGAAAACCTTATAATTGGTAAAATATCAATTTACCCCTATAATAATATCATATATATTATTTTAAGATAATTTCAGTAATTTATTCAATCAAGTGCCTATTTGATTTTTCTAAATCTAGAATTATAATTCTATGTATAAATTAATTTATAATCTTCAATTTCTAAAACTTATTTACAATCAAGTTACATTTGATTAATCATCTTATTTTTGTTTCTAACTAATGATTTTTATATTTATGACTCATTAGATTCCTTAATAAGTTAGCTCGAATATAAATCACAATTCTAAATAAAATAGGATTAAGTAAATTAAAAAAATAATTTATTATCAATTAAATAATTGATTTATTTATATTTAAAAATCAAGTAAAATGTTTAGCAACCTGTCATGATCCATTAAATATTACAAAAAAAATTATAAGTGGTTTAACTTAACTTTTAAATGACTAGTTTCTTAGTGTAATTATTATCCCCTCATCAATAATATTCTGATTTAGACATTATAACATGGAGTACATATACTATATCAAAATCATGTTTGTTTTTGAGACTATAGTCATTGATTCTTTGAATAAGATTTGAAACTCATTTCAAATCTCATTCTATATTGCGTAAGAATTTACAATTAATACTATTTGAAAACATATAGAATATTTTCTTTAATTTATTTAGGGTGATGAATTTTTTATTGATTACTTCAATACATTTATGTAGTTATCCTTGATTAGGACAACGTGTAATAAGATCAAAACGTAACATTTTTTATATAAAATAACGTAGTGATTCCAATTCTAAGGATTACTTACAGAACTATCTTTCCATGAACATGTTTTTTTTATATGGAATTCTCATTCAGGTTATTTAAGTGTACTTGGCATCTGACAAGTACATATATATTAATTCTAGATATCTTTAATACCTCAACGTATAAGAACAGTTGCTTCATTTCATAAAGAAAAGAATATAATAAGTATTAATTTCAACAACTTTAATTAATAGTTAGTCTTAATAGAGTATTGACCTAAGAACAATATTTTGATACAATATGAATCTTATAATTATAATAACTTTATAGTTTTTTGTAAAATATTTTTATCTCAAGAATTTTATCTTTATTTTAAATATATTAATCAAATATTTGATGAATATTAAAGATAAATAAATTTTTATTAATAATTTAAATATGTTTTCATGAATAAAGTAAATATCATGTGTCACCAAATGATTGGTTAAATGGCATATATATTAACAAATTCATTATAACAAAGAGAGAGAGAGAGATTTACTTAAATTTTATTTAGCTATCTTTTTATTTATATAAAAAAAAAACCTATAATCGTAAAATACATAAACTAACAAAATATAACGGTTGTATATCTGATATTATATAATAGATGAGGATAAATTATAAAAGTACATAAATTAACTTCATCACTTAGAGTTCAAGTAACTAAGATTATGCCACAGATACACTATTATTTTTATTATTTTTTTAAAAAATATATATACGAGTAAGCATGTTTGCTTGCTTCCTAACGACAAGGCATCAATCTTCTTGGAAGATGCATGGAGACCTCCCAAGTGGGAGCCTTTACAGTACTAATCACAAGGAGATGATGTCAAGGAAAAGATGAACTGAGAATATTGGGTAGGTCAGATGGATTTCTAAGACAATGATTTCTGTATATGGCTTTGCAATGGATTTCATCGATCACAATTACAATTACGTTTCTTCCACCTTCTCTCAGTTTGATGCCTTTCTTTTTTATTTAGACTTCTGTTTTCATTCCAATTTTTTAATAGGTCCCTTTTCATTACATTGCATATATTATCCCCTTAAGCGTGTTCGTACGAACACGTTTTGTGAACCCCAGAGGGATGTGTGACGTTCGACACACAGAGTTCCAGTTCAGCATGGCCATGGCGGTGTTCATTGTGGTGACATTTTGTAAAAAAAAAAAGTGCAGAGAAACATCAATAATATGCTGGAAATTTCCGAAAGCTTTCGAAAATGGTACTTGCATTGAATGAGTACACGGACGGTAGCTGTAACAACACTGCTTGCTTTGGCTGGCAATAGTAAATGAGAACATATAAAAACAAATATTAATACTTTAAAGCCTTTAAATATTGTTATATATCAATATTAGTTTCCACTTAATATTCTGCGTTGAATTTCTTTATGTGATGATACTCCTTTTCCCTCCTTCTCGACCAATTAATTATGTTTATGTTACATCAGTCACGAACAAGTTGATTGGCTTCAACTTCCACTGATGTGTCAACAATCAATCCTCCTCATCATCATCATCACACACACGTGTGTTCATGCATGTGTAAATATATAAGTCGTGGGGAACATCATGGTAAGCTTTCAGTAAAAAAGCAAAGGACATTGCCCAGTATTACAGTAATTAGGAGCTTTAATTTGTTTTTCTAGGTAACATAATGGTTATATTTATTGTGTTGAAACTCAGTCTGGTCTGGTTTGGCTGATTGACTTGAAATCTGATAAATTTAAAATTGAAATCGGGTTGGGTTGAAAAAAAAAAAAAAAAAAGAAAAACTTGATGTAACCTGGTTAACCCAGCGGATTGACCTGGCAACCTATATTTATTGTTTTGAAACTCAGTCTGGTCTGGTTTGGCTGATTAACTTGAAACCTGACAAATTCAAGATTGAAATCGGGTTAGGTTGAAGAAAAAATAAAAAAAAAAAAGAAAAACTCGATGTGACCTGGTTAACCCAGCGGATTGACATGGCAACCTAGTTGACCCAGCAAGACTCGGTCAAAAACTGGTTGCAAATCCGTTGATTTTTGTTTTTTTATTTTTTTGTTAAAATGATATTATTTTAATTTTAAAAAAATAAAATTTGACCCGGCCAACCCGGTGACCTGGTCAAAACCCGAAACCTGGGCCTTGAACCAGACTAGGCCTTAAAACTATGATTAAGTTAAAAAAAAATTAAAATCACTCTAAAATATTTTATCTAATATAAAATACTTCGCATTTATTTCTAATAATATATGGTACCTATCGTGTATATATGCTAAAACAATTTCTATACTGGTATGTTTAGTTTAGTCACTAAAAGTGTAAGACTACTAACACCGGAAAAAAAAAAACTATTTCTACATGTACTGAAAAAAATAAAAAATTGATTTATCAAAGGTATTCTATTTTTAAAAGAAATAATAAATAAATTTTTAAAATAAAAAAAATCCAATTCTATTATTTGGATTCAGAGAAGTATATGAACTAAATGAAACTAAAAATGAAAAAAATTATCAATCATTACTCGGACTATTCATAAATTTTCCACTTCAATTTGATCTATGGATTCTGAATTAAAGAATTAGGAATGAATCAAACCTCTCCAAGTAGTGTTGGAACCTACGACTAGTCAATTAACAACCGACTGCTCTGCCATTGCGCTACTAAAGAATAACGGGAGATTAGATCTCATAGAATTCAGTTTTCGTTTTCAACCCACAACTAATATGAGCTCGAAGTTTCCGTCATAACTCCCGGAACTTCTTCATAATGTCTTCGTTCCATGCCTCATTTCATAGGAACCTCAAAGTGGCTCTATTTAATTACATTCCATCCATATCCTAATTCCATTCATTTAATATCTCCTTTCTTTGAATCTAAAATTGTATTTTTTGAATGATATAAGAAAATAAAAATGGATATCTAACTATCCAATATTGATTCTTTTCAATAAAAAAAAAAAAGCCTTCTCCATTTCAATTGTAAGTACATGTAAGCTCCAGAACATAAATTATTACATGTATACCTCTAATAAGATATCTTATATATTTATGATTCCTATAAAAAAATCAATATTTTGCTAGAGCACGCCATACATTATACATAATAGACCTGCAATAAAAGAAAAGATATATATATATATATAGTTGTATTTCTATCCGCGTATGCTTAATAAAGCTTTCTTCTATGCTTCAACAAGCTTTATTAAAATAAAAAAATAGATAAAAAAAATATCTCTTATGTTCAGTGCGAATCCTTTTTAAAAAAAAAACTGAACAAGGAAATCCATGAAAAAAAAGAAAAAAACTAAGTACTAAAAAAACAACTTTAAATTGTTTCTAACTATTGGGTTTTTATCTCATCAAAGAGATTAATCCCAAATTATTTATTTCACTTGTATTGGAATATGAAACCTAATGATGATTAGGAAAAGAAGACTCGTTGCGTTGATTCTATATTAGAAGAATGGAAAAAGTCCTGCTCTTTCAATAACAAGTATTTTTAAATCAAATAAAATAATTTTTTATCTTATCTAATTTGTTGCAAAAAAAAATAAAAAATAGCCTGTGACATGGGCCAGGACGCAAAAATAAAATAAAAAGACTTTTCGGATGAAATAAAAAATAAAAATAAAAATAAATAATATATTAAAAAATATAGAATTCTAATTTCTAATATTAAAATTAGAATATTCTATTAAAATTCAAATATTAATAATTATAATAATTAATAGAATAATATATTATTAATATACTATTATTTTAATAGTAATTAAATAGTAAATTACTATAATACTAAATAATACTAATTAGAATACTAATATATTAAGAGTAATTTATAATAATATAGTAATATAAAATAATAAAAAAAAATAGTAAAAACAGGTAAAGAAAGAAAAGACAGAAAGTATAGAAGAAGAACTTTTTTTCTTCAAGCCCTCCTTGTTGTGTATTGTTGTGTAATGTAACATAGGAGTTACCTTTTTTCAATTGGGAGAGATGATTTAGTGGACTAAAGCGCTGGATTGCTAATCTATTGTACAAGTTATTCGTACCGAGAGTTTGAATCCCTCTCTTTCCTGTTTCATTGGTGACTTGGTTTTTTTTTCAAGTCTTTTTTTTTATTTATTTTCTAATAGTTAAAGATATAGAATAGATAAAATTCTAAAAATATTTAATAAAAATAAAAATCAAGGGAAAAGCCTCTTTTTTTTTTATTCTTCATGTCCAAGATTACGCCCTAGATCATTAGATAAAAATCCAAAGATGAAAAGGGAATAATTTATCCTAGTAACAAAGTATAATCATCACTTTTTGAATATGAGTATTGGACCCAAGAAGATGGCTACAGTTTTTTAGGCTTTGGCCTGTTTTCTTATGTTGCTTGTTAAAGCACAAAACATATTCCACCTATGTTCATAAAAAAATATGAACTTGCTTACCTTTAATATGACTTCAAATGAAAAACCTAATTAGAATTTACAATCCCGAAGCCAATTTTGAATTGCAAGGAAAATACAAAATATTTCATATTAAATGGAAGCCAAAATATAAAGACAAATCAACATTCGCCTACACAACTTATCTACCCTTGATACAACATTCGAGAAAAAATCTTATTAGGATTTATAATTTTTGTACTAATTTCAAGTTACCCGGGAGTTTCAAACAACATAAAATTAATGAAAAATTAGTATTCACATACAAAGTCAACTAGGTTACCTTTAATGCGATATCTAAAGAAAAACTTAATTACAATTTGCAAGTCTTGGATCAATTTTAAGTAATGAGAAAAAAAGAGAAGCAAGTATTGATTAGTACTTAAAAGTATATTTTTATTAAGGTTTTATATCATCATTTTGCACTTGAAATATCAATAACTCCTTAACTAAAGTATGTTTTACAATAATATTTCTAATAATATAAGATACCTTTAATTTATGATAAATATTCATTTTAAATACAGGCCTATCACTTAAATAAAAGGATTGATTGATGAGTTTAAGAACTGAAATTGAAAGAACAAAGAGATGGTCAAACTTAGAAAAGAGACGTTGGTGCAGTCCAAACCGGAACACAGTTGTAGATCTTGGATTTATGTCTACTTTATATGGATGGAAAGGTAAGACATAGACATGCAACTTTCATATGAGCCCAAGATTTAAAAAGGTCATTTTCTAGTCCAAATTATAGCAACAACAAAGAAGTCTGAATTTGTCTTGCAGCCCGAACACTATTCTGTTTTTGGCCCATATATGGAGTTCTAGAAGTCTAAATGACCTCCATTTTTTTTCCTGAAAAGCTGAGACAATTTTCTAGAACTTTCATGTTCAAGTGGTTCCAATTCTGACATTATTAATGACATTTTGGGCAGACAAGAAAAGATAAGGATTGTCACCAAGTTAAGAGTTGGCCACCCACTCATCAATTAGTCATATAACTGACACCTAAGCTATGAAAGGAACTTGATTTATTGTTAACATAAGTTATAATCATGAATGTTTGACAATATTTACAAGTATTAGTATTAATCGAATAAAATAATTAATGTAATGATGTTAATAATTTATAATCTGATTGGAACCTCTTTTGTATGTGGTTTCCAATTGAAAAATACAAGTTTACACTATACTTGTTTGAAATATCATTAGTGGATCCTCTAACCTTGACATTTATTGTTATCATTATTTAATCTTTATATTGATCGTCCATCTCAAAGTTCTCATCAACTTCTTCTTCTTCTTCTTTTTCTTTTTCTATTACTACTACTACTATTGTTGTTGTTGCTACTACTACTATTATTATTATTTATGTCGTTGTTGTTATTGTTATATTGCTGTTAATTATAATTTATACAATTAACCTCCTTGTGGTTCGACCTTGATCTTCCTGGTTATTTATTACTTCGACACTCCTATACTTGGGAGAAGACATTAATTTTTTATTCATGTCAATATCCATGCTTTATGTTGGGAGGAAATCAAGGACAAAAGTTGTATGGCGCGAAATTGGTTCAGATCACTATAGAGAAAACAAGAACCATCAAGGATCGAATAAAAGTCACACAGGACAGGCAAAAAAAATATAAAAATATAAGGAGAAGACCCCTTGATTTCAATTTAGGGGACCAGGTATTTTTTAAAGTAACCTTGTGAAGAACATGTTGAGGTTTGGATTGAAATGAAAGCTAGCTACATGTTTCATAGGGCCCTTTAAAATTTTACAGCGAATTGGACCAGTAGCTTATAAAGTATACTTGCCCCCCATAATTATCCAAAGTGCATGATGTGTTCCATGTCTCTTTACTATGAAAGGCTAACGTGGATACTACTCGAGATCTACCCCAAGTTCCATCCCAAGTTCAGGTAGAAGTCAAGGAAGACTTAACACTCGAAGTGAAGCCTATGAAAATTCTAGATCGGGGAGTGAAAGAACTATGAAATAAGAGGATTCCCATTGCAAGAATCTTATAGCGAAGTGCCCAAATAGAAGAAGAAATTGGGAGAGAAAATTTAAAATGAACAAGAAGTACCCCGAACTATTTGAACAATCAGGTATGGAATGCAAAACCTTTTTAATTTTGAGGATGAAATTTATTTTAAAAAGGGAGAATTTAAAACCCGAAAAAAATTTAAGTAAAAGGACCAACCTATGCTAAGCAAAAATTTAGAGAAGCAACCAACCTACTCTAAATAAGAGTTAAGAGAGAGGAAACTAGTTTTAAAGTAACCAAAAAAGGAATAAAAACAATGTAAACTGACACGACGAAAAGATTAATGTCTTCTCCCAAGTGTAGGAGTGTCGAAGTAATAAATAACCCCGCAAGACCGGGGTCGAACCATAGGGAGGTTAATTGTACAAATTATAAATAACAATAATACAACAACAATAACAATTACAATAACAACAACAATAATAATAACAATAATAATAGTAATAATAAT